>NC_056746.1:1412860930-1413150930 GCF_019279795.1 Protopterus annectens | reverse complement strand
AGGCAGGATGATTCGTCCATTTCGGACGCCGGTCCTTTAGAGACTGCAGTGGAACAGGTGGATCCGGCTGAAGTTTCTGTTGAGTCTCAGGGGGAAACCTTGATTTTACAGGATGTGGCCTCACAGGAGTCAGGTCAGGCTGAAGGGGCCTCTCAGGTTACTATTCTCCCTTCTTTGCCTAAGGGGGTTAGGCCTTCTGCTACTGTTTCTAGGGCTCCTTCTAAGGGCAGGTCTGTTTTGCCTTCTTCTGGAGTTAGTTCTGGTTCTTCAGGGTCTGTACCTAAGAAGCATATGCTTAAAATGGCAGAAGATTTTATTACTTTAATTAGATAGAGGTTCCATGCCCCCTCCTGATAAGAGGCCCAGGGTAGAGCCAGAGTTGGAAATTTTGGAGCAGGCCTCAGATGATTCTGAGTCTTCTGCTGAAGATATTCAAGATTTTCCTCCTTATTCGGATTCCGATGCAGAGGATTCTACTCCTTCTGCTTCCCCTCCAGAGGATTTTTCATTTTCAGAAACCTTACACTCTATGAGGGAACATTTTAAGTGGGAAGGACAGGATTACTCAGATTCCAGAAAGAGGCTTAGAGAGTTCTTGTTTTACCACAGCATAGACCCTTGGCTATTCCTCCTGTTTTGGATGTTGTTCAGGATGTTTTTCGGAGGCCTCATTTAATCCAGATTCTATGCCTCCTGCACCAGTTAAACCGGACAGGTATTATAGGGTACCTGAGGCTCATAAATACCTATATAAGAGTCCTAGGGCGGACCCAGAAACTATTAGTCAGGGGCCTAAGGGTGTTAGGTCTTCTGTTGTAAAGAATCCGGTTCCTCTAGATAAGGAAGCTAGAGCTTTGGACAGATGGGGTAAGAAGGTGTACACCTCTTCTACTTTAGCAATGAGGGCTTTAAATTGCCAGTTTCATATGTTGAAATATCAGAATTTCCTCCTTTCTCAGCTAAAATCTAAAGTGGATGCTTTGGCAGAGGGCATAGAGTGTAAAGAATTGCAAGATTTGGTGCATGTTTCTGAACAGGTGGGAAACATTCTTTGCAGTGTGGTTTTGATGCTTTGCAGGCTTCTTCTAGAGTGGCTGCCACTGGTTCAGTTCTTCGTAGGCATGCCTGGCTTAAGGATCAGAATTTATCTGAGCATGTTAAGTCTAGAATTCTGGATGCCCTTTACAGTCCAAAGTTTTGTTTGGTCCTCCTGTGGAGTCTGTTTTGAAGAAAATGGAGGACAAGGCTAAGTCTATGCAGACTGTTAAAGATTTTTTGCAGGTTCAACCTCCTAAGTTTAGTAGAAATTGGCCTGCTAAGGGGTGGATGTACCCTTCTTCTGATTCCCAGTCTAGGGGTAGATCTAGGCGTGGTAGGGGCAGAGCTCAGAGTACCTTTAGGCCTAGAACATGGAGTTCGCCTGCTCAATCTGCTGGTGAGGGTAGGGGCCAGTCCTTTCGTAAACAGGCCCAATGACCTGCATTTTCAGCTGCCAGATTCTTCTTGCCTGGCAGCTCCTTTGGGAGGAAAGCTAGCTCTCTTCAAGCAAAATTGGTTTTTAATCACCCAAGACAAATGGGTGTTGGACATTATAAACAAAGGTTACAAGTTTTATTTCCATACATTGCCTCCTTTCAAAGGTATGCCAGACATTCCTCCTCGGCAAAGGATGGAGGCTCACAAACAGATTTCATTACTTAATAAACCACAGCAGCCAACAGTAACGAATATGGTAAGAACCACAGCAGCAATCCAGCAATTCCAAGGAAGGAAATTTATTCACCAAACAGCAATAAAAAATCTCTAGCGCTAGAGATTTTTTATTGCTGTTTGGTGAATAAATTTCCTTCCTTGGAATTGCTGGATTGCTGCTGTGGTTCTTACCAGATTTCATTACTTCTTCACATGGGAGCTATACAGCCAGTACCTCCTTCAGAAGTGGGTCTAGGGTTTTATTCCCGCCTGTTTCTAGTACCAAAGAAAGGGAACACGTGGAGACCGATTTTGGATTTATCTCTCCTCAACACTTATTTGGACATTCCAAAGTTCAAAATGTTGACATTACAACAGCTTTTGCCTCTGCTGGGAAAAGATCACTGGATGGTAACTCTGGATCTAAAAGAGGCTTATCTTCATGTTCCTATCAGGCCCAGTTGCAGGAAGTACCTGCGTTTTCGAGCTGGGAATTTACATTATCAGTTCTCTGCATTGCCCTTTGGCTTATCTACTGCGCCCAGAGTGTTCACAAAGGTTCTGGCTCCAGTGATAGCCTTTTTCAGGATGGAAGGAATACAAATTTATCCTTATTTGGACGATTGCCTGATTATTGCACAAGACAAGGACGAGCTTCTTCAGCATCTACAGTATGTGATGGTAGTGTTAAGATGCCTAGGGTATTCTGTGAACGAAACAAAGTCCAGTCTAGTACCCTCTCAGGACATGTGCTTTCTGGGTGTGAGACTGAATACAGCTTCCCAGATGGCCTTTTGACCCCGGACAAACAGAAAAGTCTTTCACTTTATTTCCATCAAATGTCTCTACAGTCCAGGCTGACTGCAAGGACAGTCCTTCAAGCCTTGGGGTTCATGGCATCTTGTATTCTGGTGCTTCCCAATGCCAAATTGCATATGAGGAAGCTTCAATGGTATCTCAAAAATCTATGGACACAACACTGCCAGGATCTAGACACTGTCATTCAGATAATACCTTGCATTCAGAAGGAATTTTTGTGGTGGGCTCAGGAATGTCACCTAAACAAGGGACTCTCTGTGACCCGACCAGAGGCGAGTCAGATTCTAACGACGGATGCCTTGGACAAGGCTTGGGGAGCACACCTCAATGGAAAATGGGTGCAAGACACGTGGCCTGCCAAACTTCAACATTTGCATATCAACTTGAAGGAGATGTTAGCAGTACAATTTGCATTGATGGCTTTCAAGGATTTACTTCACCCAGGGCAGGTGTTGATTCTAACAGACAACACAACTGTCATGTGGTACATCAACAAGCAAGGGGGAACTCATTCGTACCCTCTTTGCAGACAAGCGATGATTTTGTGGGAGACAGCTCTCAGTTACAACCTCAATCTTCAGGCAAGATTTCTTCCAGGAGCACAGAACTCCTTAGCAGATGTATTGAGCAGACAAATAGTGGATCCTCACGAGTGGAAATTGGATCCTCAGGTATTTCAAAGGTTGACAGTGTCATGGGGAACTACAGACATAGATCTGTTCGCTTCTCCACTAAATTACCAGTTGCCAAAGTTTTGCACAAAAAGGTTTCATCCCACAGCTTGGAAGGTGGACGCTCTGTCATTCAGTTGGAACAATCTTCATGTATATGCCTTTCCACCTCTACCTCTTCTGCCCAAGGTTCTCTTGAAGGCCAGACAAGACAAGCCATCCATGATCCTGATAGCACCGGATTGGCCTCGACAGCACTGGTACCCACTACTGAGGAGTTTGGTCCGAGAGCCTCCATGGCCTCTGCCTTTGATTCCACACCTTTTGTCTCAGGAGGGCAATCACTTTCTCAATGTCAGAATTCAGTCTCTGCATCTAACGGCCTGGCATATTCTGTTTTAGATTCTGGAGGTTCTCAGCTTCCACAACAAGTTTTGAATGTTATTTTGGAGGCCAGGAGGCCTAGTACAAGGAAAGTTTATGCTGATAAATGGAGGAGATTTTTTATTTGGAGCAAAGGGAAGGACTTTGATGTTTCCAAGCCTAATTTGAGTGTTTCCTTACAATATCTTACTGAGTTATTAGACAAAGGTTTGTCCTTCTCCTCCATAAAGGTTCATGCTGCAGCCATTTTGGCTAATTATGACTGTGACCCTCCTTTATTCTCTCATCCTTTGTTTAAGCAGTTTCTCAGAGGGGCAAAGAACATAAGACCCCCACGTAGAGCTCCTACTCCTGCTTGGGATCTCAATTTTGTGTTGGAAAAGCTTACTCTACAACCTTTTGAGCCTGCAGCTACTGCCGAGTTAAAGTATTTGTCATGGAAAACTGCTTTTTTGTTGGCCATTACTTCTGCAAGAAGGGTTTCTGAATTACAGGCCCTTATGGCAGTGGAGCCTTTCTTGATTTTTCATAAGGATAGGGTATCTTTGTACTAATCCTTCCTTTATGCCTAAAGTGGTTTCTAGTGTGGCCTTAAACCAAACTATTCATTTGCCTACTTTTTATGCAAATCCTCAAAATAAAGGGGAGAAGATTTTGCATACTTTGGATATTCACAGGCAGTTGCGTTATTATTTGAGCAGAACCAAGGAGTTCAGACAGTCTCAGCAGTTGTTTGTTTCTTTTGCTT
This sequence comes from Protopterus annectens, assembly GCF_019279795.1. Classification (NCBI taxonomy): domain Eukaryota; kingdom Metazoa; phylum Chordata; order Ceratodontiformes; family Protopteridae; genus Protopterus; species Protopterus annectens. Next base: position 1,413,146,616 of record NC_056746.1, on the reverse strand, counting down.
TGGGTTCACAGGGTAGACCTGTTTCAAAACAAACTATTTCTAAATGGATTGGGTTTTGTATTTCTTTTTGTTATTCCCATCATGGTAAGGAGATTCCGACTGGAATTAGACCTCATTCCACTAGAGCTACTGCAACTTCTACTGCCTTTCTAAGGGGGGTAGCTACAAAGGATATTTTGGAAGCAGCCACTTGGAGTTCAGTACATACTTTTTTAAACATTACCACCTTCCTCTTTATTCTAAGTCTAGGGCTGGATTTGCCACTGCAATATTACAGGGCATTTTAGCAGCCCCTAATGCTTTATGATTTTGCCAACCTCCCTTTCCCGTTGCTTTGGGATTCTACCCATAAGTAACGACTGCAGCAATGTGAGATGAAGAACATAGTACAGTTTTGTACCTACCATAAATGTAGATGTTCAAGATCCACATTGCTGCAGTCCAATTCCTCCCTCCTTCCCTCTGTAGCTTAGCATGGTTATATGGTTTGGGTGATGGCTGTAATTGGGCATATCTTTTGGGAAGGTACTCTGTTTTTTGGCTGTGACCTTTCTTTTAGGGCCTTCTGACATCTGGGGCAAGAAAAGACTGAGGATATGACGTCGGTCATGCGCTTTTATACCCTGACGCTCTGATGTCAGGGCTGTGCGCCCATGACCGACGTCAGCCTAACACTTTGGTATTCGGGCCGACCGAGGACAGCGGACTACCCATAAGTAAGGACTGCAGCAATGTGGATCTTCGAACATCTACATTTATGGTAGGTACAAAACTGTACTTTTTTTTCTCAGTGTTCCTTTCTTAATTTACATAAGCCAAAATAAGTCCATATGTATCTCTGTTAAGTAACATTGCCCCAGTTTACATTAGCTGTATTTTCAAAGACCAACACCATTTTTAAAATCAAAAAGATGTAGTATATCTTATTGTATTGAGTACTTATGTCCTATTTATAAGTGATTGTGAAATGCGCTTTTCCCAAGAATGTTCTGATGTTGGGTTACCACCTGTCCATCTTTACGCAGGACAATCCCTATTTGGGTATTTGTGTTGTGTGAACAAATCTGAAAAGTGGCAAATGTCCTGAGAGTTTAGGAAATACAAATATGCCCTAACCTGACATTAATATCTTCACAAAACAATTATTTTTCTATCTGAAACCCCAGAAATTATATATGAAGATGAATAAGCAACTCAAATGCTACAAGAATAAGCTTTTATTTTGACAAAAAAGTGAAGTTGTACTTGCTGTGGGTAGGTTTGTTCTGCAAAATCTCACATTTCTTCAAAAAAAAAAAAAAAAGTCCCAATTTGGCCATTTGAAAAGGTGGCAACCCTCTGGATGGCTGCTGCCATACTTGATTGTTTCTTTACTAATGCTTCTTCCCATAGTGCACTTTGTCCCCACAACGGCATCATTTCGATCTGCGCACTGCTGGCTATGCACCAGCAGTACCACGGTGCTTTCACAAGTTGTGATGTGAAGCTCAGATAAACTATAGTAAAATTGCCTTACAAGCTGCATTCTCACTTGCATCTGGAGTTCACAGTTCAGTGTGCTGGTGTGTAAAAATGGCCTATGAGTACTTGTCGCTGTTTTCATGGACACTATCTCCTATCTTACATTTAAAAAGAATTTCTTGATTTACAAATGTATAAAGTCATTGCAGGTGCCTCATTGTTTAACTATTATGTCAACACATGTGCCTGACAAGCTTTAGTCTAGGGAAAGCCCCAATCTGGCATAATTTCTATGTGTTATTAAAGTTATTGGACATACAGAAAAATGTGGCATTTAAGGCAGGTATTTTTAAGAGAGTTAAAACACTTTAAGGCTAATAATTTCTAAGTATTAGTTTTGTGACTTCACCTGTAAGACAAACAAAAATAAGTAACCTGAAGATATTTTACAAAACAAATACCACGTGCACACTTGCACTTTTTACACAAATTGCTTGTGTACTTCTTGCCAACTGCAGTTGAAATTCAGCTCTGTAAGTTCTTTATGTAGTGCGAGATGATAAGTCTGACTACTGCTGCTGCAGAAGGAATATGTGCTTGTTTCACTTTTTGTAGAGTGAAAGCAGCTGGATGGAGACGCACACTTGGGACATGGGTTACAAAGGCATGCGTCTGGAGCATTTCTCCCCGGGCCTCTGCTGAAAATTGCCTTGTTCCAAGTCGGACTTTCCCAGTAAACAAATAAATAAATAAATAAAATATTTTATACTCATACACTAAACAAGGAAGTTAACATGAAATTTGATATGGCATTTGTCTAACATTAAAACCAGTTTGTTCAAATACATGAAATCCAGACATGCTAATGACATAGTTGTAGTGTATGAATCTCTGGAGTATAAATTGGAGAGTTGTGATGAATCTCAAAGTTATAAAACTGAGGGTAGTATATCAGTCTCTCAGTTATAAATCTGAGGTTCGTATATGAATCTCAGGGATAGTATGAATATCAGTGTAATAAATCTTAGGATAGTATATTAATCTACGGGTTATAAATCTGAGGATGGTATATAGGTTCATAGGTTCATAGGTTCATACTAGGCTATCTGCCCTAGGGCATTTATAAGCCTAGCCAGAATGTGTTTGGCTTTCGCCACCCATTTTAAATTTATTTTGCTATGCCCTTTTTCGAGGTTAGTATACTGTGCCTCTGTCTAACTGTGACACAGAAGTGATACCCGGGGTAAACCTACGATCTCCCATCCACTCATCAAGATTCCTCTTGAAGAGAGTCAATGAGGGACTCTGCCTAACCTGGACTGGGATTTTATTCCAGAGTGAACGGAGCCTCTGGGTTATGAATCTGTCCCTCCAGCATGTCCTATTTATTTCAGTGCTGAGGTTCAAGTCTCTCGAGCGTGTAGCTCGATGGGATTTGGATTTTCTGAGGTTCAGCATGTCCATTAATTCCGGGTTGGACATGGCTTTATACGTCAGGCACAGATCGCCTCTGAACAGGCGGTATGCCACTGAGTAGAGCTGGAGTTTCTTTAACCGGGCAGCATATGGCATCTGTTTGAGCCCTTTGATCCTCTTGGTGAGGTACTTTTGGGGTCTTTCCAGTTGCTGCAGGTGTCTGGTAAGGTACATCCCAAAAGGGGCATTGTACTCAATTATGGGCCTGATGAGGGATGAGTAAAGAGGCACGATGACCTCCTGATCTAGATGTGAATCCCTTCATGATTAGGTGGGCTATATAAAATGTTTTTCTAACCACTTTGGCCACGTGGTTGTCAAATGAGAGATTGCTATCAACGTGGGTCCCCAGGTCCCTAATTACTTCTTCTGTACTTAATGGATTACCACCTATGTGGTAATTTGTGGGCACTTTGTTTTTGCCAAAGGGAATGACTATACACTTTTGGCATTTAGTTTGAGGCCATGGCTCTGGCACCAGTTGTCTGTTTCTATGAGGCCCTTTTGGAGGATGCTTGTGTCGGCTGGAGAGTCGATTATGGTGCCCAGTTTGCAGTCATCTGCGAACTTGGTCAGCCACAGTCCTTCCGTGTTGGCCTGTACCTCCGAGAAATATATACCGAACAAGAGAGGTCCCAGGACTGAGCCTTGTGGGACACCACTTGTAACTGGTTTGGAGTCTGACATAGCTCCAGCAATTCTAACCATGTGGGTTCTGTCCTTGAGCCAGTTTGCAATCCATCTAGTGACATAGGGGTTTATATTTAAGCTGGTGAGCTTATCTATAATGCCCAAGTGGGGTATTGTATCGAAGGCTTTTGCGAGGTCCAGGTAGGCTGTGTGGACCACCTTCCCCTCGTCAATGGCCTTGGTGACTGTTTCAAAGAAATCAACCAGGTTTAAGAGCAGGATCTGCCCTTAAAGCCGAACTGGGTAGGATCCAGTGTTTGTAGGTCCCCAATATCTTTATTTATGAGGTCCATGATGATCCTTTCCATAGCTTTGCAGACCAAGCTAGTCAGGCTTATAGGGCGATAGTTTCCAGGATCCGTTGAGGCACCACCTTTATGGAGAGGGACCACTGTTGCTGTACGCCACTCTTTGGGCACATATCCTGTAGTAAGGCTGAGATTGAACAGTAGTTTTATGTTTGGGTTTAGCTCTTCTTGGAGTTCATGTAGGACACAGCCGGGGACACCATCTGGTCCCATTGATGCTGTGTTTTTTGCTTTGGAGAGGCGGCTCTTACCTGAGCATCTGAGATGTCAGGGGGGCAGCACTCTGCTGGGATAGATATTTGCCCTTTTGGTGGGGGGGGGAGAAGTTTGCGCTGAACCTGTCAGCTAGGATGTTGGCAATGTCTGTGGGTTCGTGTACTTTTGTCATTTTGGACTAATTCTGAGCATATCTGGGAATTACCACCCAGGTTCCTAACATAACTAAAGAAAGCCTTGTGATTATCCTTAGTGTCCTGTGCAATTTTTCTCTCAAAGCTGGCCTTAGACAATTTTATGTGTGCCCGTAGTTTTTTGCTAATACTGATCAGTGATGCCTTCCCTTTTTGGATTTTGCACTATCATTTAGTAGCTTCCTCCTTCTATTGTATAGTTTGTTTATGGCTGGGGTCCACCAGACAGGGCGTCTGCCTTTGGAGGATTGGGTCTTGGTTTTATTTGGGATCGCATGATCCATGCATTCCTGAAGGTGTTCATAGAATGCGTTTATAAAGGATTCTGCGGTCTGGGCCATATTTTCCACAGGCCCGGGGGCTTTAAAGGATTCCACCTCAGTTTTGAGGAGTGTGAAATTTGCTTTAGAGAAGTTTTTCACTGTGGTTTTCTGGGCAGGGGGTGGGGTCGGGATGTGAATATCCAGTGAGATTAGTTTATGGTCTGATCTTACCAGTGAGGGATACACTTCTGGTCTGGAGCATAGAGTCCCCATGTTGGTGATGATCAGGTCCAGTATGTTTTCCCCTCTTGTGGGAGTCATAACAAGTTGTTCCATAGCATTTGAGTTTATAAATTCTAGAAACCTTTGGGCTAGGGTGTTGGAGCTAGAGTAATGCTCCCAGTCTATGTTTGGGTAGTTGAAGTCGCCCAATATAATGGTGTTTGGAGAGACCTTCATATTTTCCAGTGTTCTCAGGAAGGCCGAGTGGGGTTCCTGGGTTTGGGTGGGTGGTCTGTAGCAGGCTATAAACTGGAAGGCAGTTTTACCCACTGTTAGTTGCACATGGATAGTCTCTGATGCTTCGTGCTTTGCCACCAACCTGGAGGTGTAGGTATCTTTGATGAATATCGATACTCCCCCTCCTTTTGTGGTTCGGTCCAAGTTGTGGGGCCGAAAAGCATGGTATGAGGTATAACCTGGTAGTGCTGGGGTGCTCTCGGGAGCCCTGAACCAGGTTTCTGTTACTGCACAGATATCGATGTTCTCCATGCTAAGGAGAGTTTCGAGTGTGTGCATCTTGAGGTTTAGACTTCTGGCGTTGTGTAGCATTACTCTTAGTTTCTTATCCCTTGTGATACCTATGGAGGTGGGTTTGTCTTTTGAGCCTTGCCTAAAAAAGGCACTATGGGGGTAGCAAGAGCCTTTGCCAATATCCGAAAGCCTAGGGGTGACAGGTGCAAGCCATCCCTAGTGAAGCATCGTGGCTTGTCGAACATATCATCCCAAGCTGACAGGCATTGGATCCCCTTTGAATGGCACCAGTACTTAAGCCAATTGTTGAAATTGATCATCTTGTCTTCATATTGTGGCATCATTCTTGGTGAGGGTAAGATGCTACTCAAGGTCAGGGTCATACCGGCCTGGGCTACATGCTCAGAGAGCTCCTTTATGTCTCTTTTCATGTAGTCCAGGGAGGTACGTCTCAGGTCATTCACACCATCATGGACAATGACTGAGTCATATTTGTACTTGCCTTGGAGTGACCTGAGTGCTTGTGTTATGTGGCAGATCCTAGCGCCCGACAGGCTGCTCACCGTGACCCTCTCCTTGTCCAGCCTGGTGAGCGGGACGTCAGTGTGCCTGATGATAGAGTCACCTATTACAAGTGTATCAGGTGTGTTGTTTAGTCTTAAGGGCTGTGACTGTTTGGCACACTGGCTTTGTGAGATATGTGTTGCACGTGTTTTGTTTTGGGGTAGCGGCTGCTTGGGTGTCTGCTTTGGAGGTCTCTGCTGCTTGCAGATCTTTATTTAGAGCCTCAGTATGTTTTGTGTGATTATGTGTTTGGTTTGCTGTCGTGGTAGGTCTATGTGAGACTGGAATTGTAGTGAGTGTGGTTTCCTTCTCCTCCTGACTGGTTATGCCAGTACTGAGTTGAGAGAGCTTAGCCTCCAGTTTGGCTATATGGTTGCATCTCTCACATGTGTTGGAATTTGTTGGGAGGAGGAGAGGGTTGTCTGTGTACATTAGGCAGTTGTAACATTGCCTCAAGATTCCCAGATTCACCAGCTGGACCGGAGAGGAGATTGACAACTGACCTTTGGACATGCTAGAATAATATTGGGAATTCCTTAATAATTGAAAACCAGGGCCAGTGGGGAGTGAGGGTGTAGTGCTTTTAATTTTTAGTGCTGACTTATATAATTGCTTTAGTGAGCAAGTGCCAGGTAACTTAAGTGCAATGTGTTACAGGTAACTTAAATGCAAAAACGACAAACAGTAACTTTCTTTCAAGTGAAACAAGGAAATAAGTACAGTAAGCAATGCAGATATCACTAGTGATCCACAAAAGCGCTGAGAAGCCGCGTATTAGGTGGAATTAGCGTTCCAGGGAAATAACAAGCAAACAAACAACAAGCATATAAACAAAGCTGAATCACTAGGTTATAAATATGAGGTATGTTTATGAGTCAATAAGCTATAAATTGGATGGTAGTCTGTGTATCTCAGTGTTATAAATCTGAGGGTGGTATATCACTCTCTGGGTTATAAATCTAAATGAGGTGTATGAATCTTTGAGCTATAAATCTGATGGTAGTGTAGGAATCTCAGGGTTATAAACTTGATGGTTGTATATGAATGTCAGGAGTCCCCGTGGACTATGATGTTTGCAGATGACATTGTGATCTATAGTGAGAGTAGGGAACAGGTGGAGGAGACCCTGGAGAGGTGGAGATATGCTCTAGAGAGAAGAGGAATGAAGGTCAGCAGGACTAAGACAGAATATATGTGTGTGAATGAGAGGGAGGATAGAGGAATGGTGAGGATGCAGGGAGTAGAGGTGGCGAAGGTGGATGAGTTTAAGTACTTGGGATCAGCAGTTCAGAGTAATGGTGAATGTGGAAGAGAGGTGAAGAAGAGAGTACAGGCAGGATGGAGTGGGTGGAGAAGAGTGTCAGGAGTGATTTGTGACAGACAAGTACCAGTAAGAGTGAAAGGGAAGGTCTACAAGAGGGTAGTGAGACCAGCTATGTTATATGGGTTGGAGACAGTGGCATTGACAAAAAGGCAGAAGTCAGAGCTTGATGTGGCTGAGTTGAAGATGTTAAGATTTGCACTGGGTGTGACGAGGATGGACAGGATTAGGAATACGTATATTGGAGGGTCAGCCCAGGTTGGAAGGTTTGGAGACAAAGCCAGAGAGGCAAGATTACGTTGGTTTGGACATGTGCCGAGGAGGGATGCAGAGGATATTGCTAATGCTAAGGATGAAGCTGCCAGGTAACAGGAAAAGAGGAAGGCCTAAGATAAGGTTTATGGATGTGGTGAGAGAGGACATGCAGGTGGTTGGTGTGACAGAGCAAGATGCAGAGGACAGGAAGACATGGAAACAGTTGATCTGCTGTGGCGACCCCCAACGGGAGCAGCCGAAAGAAAAAGAAGATATGAATGTCAGTGTTATAAATCTGTGGGCAGTAGATGAATTTTGGGGTTATAAATCTGAGGGTATTACATAAAATCTTAGGGTTGTAAATCTGATTGTAGTATATGAATCTCAGGGTTATAAATCTGAGGATATTTTACAGTAGGAATCTCAGGGTTATAAACTTGAGGGTAGCATATGAATCTGAAGGTTAAAAACTGTGGGTAGTAAATGAATCTCGGGGTTATAAATCTGAGGGTATTACATAATTCTTAGGGTTATAAATCTGATGGTAGAATTTAAATCTCAGGGTTATAAATCTGATGCTATTATATGAATCTCAGGGTTATAAACTTGAGGGTAGTATATGCATCTCAGGGTCATAAATCTGTGGGCAGTAGCTGACTCTCGAGGTATTAAATATGAGGGTATTAGATAGATGTCAGGGTTACACATCTGATGGTAGTATAAATCTGATGGTAGTATATTAATCTCAGGGTTATAATTCTGAGGATATTATATGAATCTCAGGGTTATACATCTGAGGGTAGTGTATGACTCTCTGGGATATAAATCATCATCATCAACCCCCTTTTACCCATTTTTCTACATGGGGTCAGGGTGTCATGTTAACTGTCACCATCTCTCTCGATTCAATGCCACACTACTGCCTTCTTCAACACTCACACCTGACTATTGCAGATCTTCTCTCACACAATCTATCTACCTCTTTACTGGACACCATCATTTCTTCTTACCTCCTTCCTGTCTTCTTCACCAGATTCTCTTCTGCTTTTCTCCACATCTGCCTGAACCACAGTAATCTGTTCTCTTTGATCTTTTCTGCAATTGGAGCTACTTTGGCTTCTGCTGTTATGTCCTCATTTCTCCCACAGTGTGCAGCCTAACACCCTTTTCGGCTACTTCATTTCCATCACTTCTAGCTTTCTCATCTGTTCTGCCTTTACTGCCCAGGTTTCCGTACCATCTAGTAGTACTGGTCACACCACTGTTTCATGGGTTATAAATTTGAGGGTAGTATATAAATCTCTGGGTTATAAATCTGGTGGTAGTGTATGAATCTCTGGGTTATAAATCTGAGGGTTGTATATAAATCTCGGGGTTATAAATCTGGTGGAAGTGTATGAATCTTTGGGTTATAAATCTGAGGGTAGTATATAAATCTTTGGGTTATAAATCTGGTGGATGTGTATGAATCTTTGAGTTATATATCTGAGGGTAGTATATAAATCTCTGGGTTATAAATCTGGTGGTAGTGTATGAATCTTTGGGTTATAAATCTGAGGGTAGTATATAAATTTCTTGGTTATAAATCTGGTGGTAGTGTATGAATCTTTGGGTTATAAATCTGAGGGTAGTATACAAATCTCTGGGTTATAAATCTGGTGGACGTGTATGAATCTTTGGGTTATAAATCTGAGGGTAGTATATAAATCTCTGGGTTATAAATCTGGTGGACGTTTATGAATCTTTGGGTTATAAATCTGAGGATAGTATATAAATCTCTGGGTTATAAATGTGGTGGTAGTGAATGAATCTTTGGGTTATAAATCTGAGGGTAGTATATAAATCTCTGGGTTATAAATGTGGTGGACGTGTATGAATCTTTGGGTTATAAATCTGAGGGTAGTATATAAATCTCTGGCTTATAAATGTGGTGGACGTGTATGAATCTTTGGGTTATAAATCTAAGGGTAGTATATAAATCTCTAGGTTACAAATGTGGTGGTAGTGAATGAATCTTTGGGTTATAAATCTGAGGGTAGTATATAAATCTCTGGGTTATAAATCTGAGGGTAGTATATAAATCTCTGGGTTATAAATCTGATGAAGTGTATGAATCTTTGGGTTATAAATCTGAGGGTAGTATATAAATCTCTGGGTTATAAATCTGGTGGTAGTGTATGAATCTTTGAGTTATAAATCTGAGGGTAGTATATAAATCTCTGAGTTATAAATGTGGTGGACGTGTATGAACCTTTGGGTTATAAATCTGAGGATAATGTATAAATCTCTGGGTTATAAATCTGGTGGTAGTGTATGAATCTTTGGGTTATAAATCTGAGGGTAGTATATAAATCTCTGGGTTATAAATCTGGTGGTAGTGTATGAATCTTTGGGTTATAAATCTGGAATCTGGTGGAAGTGTATGAATCTTTGGGTTATAAATCTTAAGGTAGCATATAAATCTCTGCGTTATAAATCTGGTGGTAGTGTATGAATCTTTGGGTTATAAATCTGAGGGCAGTATATATATCCCAGAGATTTATACATTATCCTCAGATTTATAACCCAAAGGTTCATACACGTCCACCACATTTATAACTCAGAGATTTATATACTACCCTCAGATTTATAACCCAAAGATTCATACACTTCACCAGATTTATAACCCAGAGATTTATATACTACCCTCAGATTTATATAGTATATAAATCTCTGGGTTATAAATCTGGTGGTAGTGTATGAATCTTTGGGTTATAAATCTGAGGGTAGTATATAAATCTCTGGGTTATAAATCTGGTGGCACTGTATGAATCTTTGGGTTATAAATCTGAGGGTAGTATATAAATCTCTGGGTTATAAATCTGGTGGAAGTGTATAAATCTTTGGGTTATAAATCTGAGGGTAGCGTATAAATCTCTGGGTTATAAATCTGGTGGTAGTGTATGAATCTTTGGGTTTTAAATCTGAGGGTAGTATATAAATCTCTGGGTTATAAATCTGGCGGTAGTGTATGAATCTTTGGGTTATAAATCTGAGGGTAGTATATAAATCTCTGGGTTATAAATCTGGTGAAGTGTATGAATCTTTGGGTTATAAATCTGAGGGTAGTATATAAATCTCTGGGTTATAAATCTTGTGGTAGTGTATGAATCTTTGGGTTATAAATCTGAGGGTAGTATATAAATCTCTGAGTTATAAATGTGGTGGACGTGTATGAACCTTTGGGTTATAAAGCTGAGGATAATGTATAAATCTCTGGGTTATAAATCTGGTGGTAGTGTATGAATCTTTGGGTTATAAATCTGAGGGTAGTATATAAATCTCTGGGTTATAAATCTGGTGGTAGTGTATGAATCTTTGGGTTATAAATCTGAGGGTAGTATATAAATCTCTGGGTTATAAATCTGGAATCTGGTGGACGTGTATGAATCTTTGGGTTATAAATCTGAGGGTAGTATATAAATTTTTGGGTTATAAATCTGGTGGCACTGTATGAATCTTTGGGTTATAAATCTGAGGGTAGTATATAAATCTATGGGTTATAAATCTGGTGGAAGTGTATAAATCTTTGGGTTATAAATCTGAGGGTAGTGTATAAATCTCTGGGTTATAAATCTGGTGGTAGTGTATGAATCTTTGGGTTATAAATCTGAGGGTAGTATATAAATCTCTGGGTTATAAATCTGGTGGTACTGTGTGAATCTTTGGGTTATAAATCTGAGGGTAGTATATAAATCTCTGGGTTATAAATCTGGTGGAAGTGTATGAATCTTTGGGTTACAAATCTGAGGGTAGTATATAAATCTCTGGGTTATAAATCTGGTGGTAGTGTATGAATCTTTGGGTTATAAATCTGAGGGTAGTATATAAATCTCTGGGTTATAAATCTGGTGGTAGTGTATGAATCTTTGGGTTATAAATCTGAGGGTAATATATGAATCTCTGGGTTATAAATCTCATGATAGTGCATGAATCTCTCAGTTATAAATCTGAGTGCAATGTATGACTCTCTGAACTATAAATTTGAGAATATCAGTAATAATTTTCCTAGTGACAGGACTGGTTCCTTGTTCTTTTCTCAATGTTTCCAAGCTGCTACTGGTAGTAACAAAAGCAAGAATATTGATGTTTGCCAACACAAGCGGGAACTGAAACTGAAACATTAAATAGAGCCAGTTGTTTAGGTGTCAGCATGTTGTCAGATCACAGAATTTGAAAGCAGTATTTCATCTGTAATCATTCAAGGACATGAACTCAAAAGGTAGAATCTGCTGTACTTTCACAACTTTTGGCTTATCTTCTGTATGACACATTTTGGATTTTTTTTCTTAGATTGACAAAAAAAACCCCGTGAAGAAGTTCCAGGGGAAAAAGTACTCCTATGTAAAAAGGACATGCAGTGAGTGGTTGTTCTTTGAGGTCTATCAGTGTGGACATTAATGTAGTAACAGAACTTAGTAGGCAGATTATTAAACTAATTTAAATTGTATACTTTCTGTAAGTGTTTGTGGAAAAGGTACCTAGTTTTAATTAACAGGCTAATAATTTCTGAGGTAAAAGCCCCTGGTACTGTTCAAGAATATTAAATAACGTTCCTTTTGTGGATTAACCATGTGTATTTAATTGACATTTATTTTTTATCAGTACCATTGATAACTGATAATTCCATTCATAAATGGCTGACCAGAATGTCATACCTTTCCCCTGTTCATTAAACTATATTTAAATGATCAAGGAAAACTTCCAGAGTTGTCTTAGAGTTTCAAGAGTCAGCCATTAAGATTTATGTAGGTATATCTTAAGACACTTTTATTTCTACCATTTTACTGAGCCCTTTGCATTATCCCAAGTAAAACTATGTATGTAAATGATAGAGTATGTATTGGAGTTAAATCCTCTTAAGATGTTGAATTTGTATATCTTTCTGATGGGAATAATAAGCAATATCTGCAGTTACTTTAAGTGGTGTTTTTTGTAATAAGAAAATGTGATTAGAAGGAGGTGATGTGTACAACCTTCAAGAGCAGAATTATTTTAAGTTGTAATCTCTGCACAGAGGCAATGAACATTTAATCATTGCATAATTTTATCTCCCAGAAATATGGATATGGCAATGAAGGTGAGATATATGGTTCTTAATATAGATTTAGCTAAACCAATTCATAGATATGTAAACTCAATAATTCCAGTTAACATAGATGCTGTATTTGATGTGGTTTAAAAGCTGCAAAAATCTTTAGACCCAAAATGTCAAAAATAGCATCAAAAGGAATGACTAATAAACAAGAATCATCTTCCTAAAAGAAAAAAAGCAATCTTGTTATTACTGTTTTGAAGAAGAAATCCAAGAATATCCCTTATGTATTAAGCCAGAAGTTCTGTAGCCAATGCATAGAGAAGGGGACAGAGGGAACAATCTTGCTTGATGCCTTTTTTTTAATGCCCTTCAGAAAAATAAACCTACTTTAACTGCTGTGAACAAATAATGTTAAGAAAATTGTATTAGATCAATAAAATATCTTCTAAAATTTGTCGTATTTAAAGCATATTTAAAATAATTTAAGTGAAAGTTTTCATAAGCTGTCTCAGTGCCAGAAATAAGTAATTGTTTCATCTGTGTATGGTCTGATGCATAATCTATCAAGCACAGTGCTTTGATCTATATATTTTAGCTCAGATTTGGATTCACATGGTCCATCACGCAAATGCTAAAATTCTGGGAAATGTTAAATGCTATTACCTTATTGAAAGTTGAATAATGTTTTACAGAGTATAGTTTTCTTATACATTCCAGTAAGACTACCATCTGATCCTACAATTTTATCATACTTTGTGTTTGCAGAAGACTGTCATAAGAAATGTGAATGAAAGTAAAAATTATTACTAAAATTGAAGGGATGATATTTATAGAAAACTGATAAATATTTACCAATAGTTTGTGTAGAGAGGTTAATTTTTGGAAACTGATTTAATGGGTATATGATTATTGGGTTGGATTTTATTGCAAGAAAGTATATGTTGTGTGGAGGATCAATTAATTATTGAAGAGGAATTGTCTAGATGCTGTGACATGCCAAAAATCATTGATTGTTTTATTATGGTTAAGTGACAAACCAGTGGCAAGTTGAGCTAATGGTTGTTGTAAGAGGGTCTACAATTCAGTACTATTATTTACTGCTGTTAAAAGAGGAGATTGTCAGTATAACAAATTATATTGTGCTAGGGGAGGTAATTGGTGAGATTGTTAATAAAACAGTGAAGACAAAACTAAAAATTGAGCTTTGATTACCTCCTAAGGAAAGGATGACCTCAGAGTGTGCATTTGGAAGAGAATGTTGTTAAATGTCTGTCAAATAGTCCTTTATGCAGGAAGTAGCATTATATTCAATATCCCCTACCCACCCTTACACACTGTTGCTTATATCAAATGTGCCAGAACCAAGTGCAGAGGCAGAGACTTAGGGCTATATTTCTAAACATATTATTTAAGTAACTCCACTGTATAAAACAGTTGGTAAACAGTGGTGCAGTAGTACTTCTGAAGGTGCACACCACACACACAAACATGCACATACACACATTGGGATTCAGACATTGAAGCCTATGGTCTACATGGCAGTCAGACAATTCCTAGGTTGTATGCAAGACAGTTTGGGCACCAGAGAAAGCAGGGAAATCAACATGAAAGCCAAGACTGATAGAATCACGTGTCCACCCATCAATATAAGTACTATAGCTATCGCTCTCCCAGATAACCTCCATCCTGCCATAAGTTCTGATCAGCCAAGACTTATAAATTGCCATGTCATCTACACTTATCTAATAGTCTAGTGGTCCCAGCCGCAGTATTCATTCCACCATCAAGTGGAGGCTGACTAATCGGTAACCAACAGGTCATAGTAACCAACCTGTCATAGGTGTGATCAAGGACTTCTGTGCATCGGTTTCTGTGATTGTTTGGCATGCTAACAACATAAGAATTTTTACTTGCTGTAGCAGGCATTTTCCATTTAATCCTATTGGCCCATCCTATCAAGATGCAGTTTCTATTTCCTCAAACAGCATTTTGTTTAATGCATCAGTAAAGCAAGACTTGCAGTGGACATGCCTGCACTATGGCTGGATTAGCAGATATGAAAGATGTTGACAAAGGCGTATCATTGCACACATTTATGCATTAGGGTCAGAAAGTGTTGCTGTTAGGTAATTTTGAATATGATGCACTGCACAGATATTTGAGCACAGGTGTCATGTAAGGCATCGTATGAAAACTAATCTGTGGTTGCAAACAAGAATGATGAGGATGCAGGGAGTAGAGGTGGCGAAGGTGGATGAGTTTAAATACTTGGGATAAACAGTTCAGAGTAATGGTGAGTGTGGAAGAGAGGTGAAGAAGAGAGTATAGGCAGGATGGAGTGGGTGGAGAAGAGTGTCAGGAGTGATTTGTGACAGACGAGTACCAGTAAGAGTGAAAGGGAAGGTCTACAAGAGGGTAGTGAGATCAGCTATGTTATATGGGTTGGAGACAGTGGCACTGACATAAAGGCAGGAGTCAGAGATTGACGTGGCTGAGTTGAAGATGTTAAGATTTGCAGTGGGTGTGACGAGGATGGACAGGATTAGGAATAAGTATATTAGAGGGTCAGCCCAGGTTGGAAGGTTTGGAGACAAAGACAGAGAGGCAAGATTACGTTGGTTTGGACATGTGCTGAGGAGGATGCAAAGTATATTGGGAAAAAGATGCTAAGGATGAAGCTGCCAGGTAACAGGAAAAGAGGAAGGCCTAAGATAATATGGATGTGGTGAGAGAGGACATGCAGGTGGTTGGTGTGACAGAGCAAGATGCAGAGGACAGGAAGAAATGGAAACAGTTGATCCGCTGTGGCGACCCATAATGGGAGAAGCTGAAAGAAAAAGAAGAAACAATCAAAGTCCCATGTGGTGCAGTTAGATGTAAATGTTCGATTCTGACCAGTCTATGCTAAATGAGAAGTGTCTCTTCATTTGCTAGGACATGATATATTACAAAGAGGGAGGCTAAAGTTAAAAGAATATCTAGCAACCCCAGGATGAGACAACTGTTGTGTTTTCAACTGCTAACCACAGCAGAGGAATTGTATGACCTTAAAGAAGGAATATTCATCTTAGTACTCATTCTAACAGCGGTAAATTGGCTTACTTTCTTTACTTTTTTGCAGATGGTAAAATAAATATGCCATTAAACTAAAGTGAATCCCCATCAGGCTCTACCAGGCCAGAATGCTTCCTCATTTATTTCCAGAATTAAAGTGCTTTCTTTTTTTCCACCAGTTCAGCACCTATTAACATAATCAGTCAGAAGGGACAAGCAAATGTAATGATTCATATGTAGATGTAACTGCTTAATAAACGGTCAAACAAAGCTGCCAGGATAAATTCAGTCCTAAGAATCCTTAATTATTTCATAAAATTACTCTTGTTCTGTAGTCTCGACTCAAAAATCCATGTCTTAATAATATCTTTTTCTCATTGCTTGTTTCACAGTTAATATTTCATGACTGACCGTCTGGAATTCACAGGAACCTGTAATAACCCTCCTGCGAGTTTGGTGCTTGTGGTTTACATGCAAAGTATAAATTTTCTCAATAAAAATTAATATTCTGATACAACAGACTAAAGCAAATCAGCACACTTCTGTCTTAACTGGTTTCCATGCTTCTACTTATAATTTAAACTAGTTGTTCATATTTTCAGGTACTTTTTTAATTTGTAAAGCCTCATGGAACACTACAGATACATGAGGGCTTTACAGACACAGTAAGTCTGACATATCAAACTGGTTGTGTTACTCAGTTTAGACAGATCACAATATCCCTGTAGTACAAATAGCTTCATGTATTACACATGTATACTCTTATACTATATTATCTCATACATTAACATGCTTGCATGCAGAGTAATTTTAATCTCAAACTGAAAAGTTAAATTTTAACTCTGTGATATAATATGAGCTTTCAGGAAGCAGTTTAGCATTCTATTCTTACATTTCCAGCAATATATTATTTACAGCTGTTATTGCTTTGTTCTTGCAGAATGCAACACAACCTGTCTTTATGTTCTACCTCATTTAAGAGGAGAGTTTTTTTTTTTCAAGTTTGTATTATTTCTGTTGACCTGAGCACAAGTCAGTCTTGTTTATATCTCTAGCTGGGATGGGTACATGGCAACTGTAAATGAAGCTGCTGATGTGAAGTATATACTTTATAGTCACTCGCAGCCTGCCAGCAATAAGATTGTCTTATAGTAACAAGAAACTGTTAACTGCTGACCTGTAAGTAAAAATGGCTATCACAGTAAGTGAGTAGTTTTCTTGTTATAGAATCATGGCTTGTGAAAATAGACCTTAGCACAGCTAAGGTAAAAAAAAATCTCCTAAATTGCAGCATTTTCATCATCTTGTCATATGCCTTTGGTAACGCAGAAGCAGCAGCGTTTTTCTGGAGTCTTTTCTGCAAACAAAAATACAAGTGACGGCAGTGATAGTCAAACCATGTCTGCAAGGTATTGTTTAGCTTCTTTCTCAGACTGCATTGCATTGCCCATGTGCATTTTAATACTAATTGTAAATCCCAAATGACAACCTGAGTGTCCTTGGGTCAGGACTTTCAGTATCATAACCATCACTACAGAGCAACAAATTTTACTAGGCATCAGGTTTTTGTTAAAGTGTACTACATAGATCGACTGCAGCAAAAAATCTGTTTCCTTAACAGCCAGAATTGTTTAGACAGAAAAAATATGAGATATACAATGATTTGTGCTCACACAGAATGTATTCTTATGTCGTATTAGTGAGGAATGATAACAAAACTGCCTTCCTTTGTCTGCACTGCCACACAACGTTAAAGTCATGTGAACTGCTGGGAGCAATGCAGATAGTGCAAGACCAAGATAAATAACAGGCCTGAGGTAACCATTTCATTTTTGAATGTGCAGATCATCCCCGTGGCAAGCCCCTGCTTGAGTTGTTGGTATACCTCTTCATAGGTAGGTACTAAGCTAACTGCCCTTGCGAGCCATTTTAAGCCTAGCCAATCATCCCTTGTGAGACTCAAACCCTGCACCTTGTGTTTGTAAGGCAAACACCTTAACCATTAGGCCACCCTGCCACCTTGGCCTTAGTAGTTGGTTCTCTCATGGAATTGCATTGGTTCCTTTAGTCTGACACTATTGTTGTTCAGCAGTGTACTACAGTCCTTTGCTGTGCATTTTCAAAATGACAGTTGTATACTATACTTTCATTTGAAGTCACCAGTTCACTTCATAGTTTTAGAATTTGTCCCCACAGACACAAACACACACACACATATATATATATATATATATATATATATATATATATATATATACATACACACACACACACACACACACACACACACACACACACACACACACACACACACACACACACACACACACACACACACACACAGACATGCACACACCACTCTAGGGGTGAGGGGTTCCATCTTTATGACTTGGTATCTCTGAGCACAGTCCATCTTTATTCATTTGACTTTAGTAATGGCAAACTTGGAAAAGTTTGTCAGACTAAGTAGGTCCTCTTATTTTGAAGGGGAACTACTAACATTCAATGCTATAATGATAAATTGCTACACTGCAAAATGTCACTACAAGTATTTATACATCTGTCTACCAAGGGAGACTCAGAGACCAGGCTAGTAATGAGGGATGAAAGACTGAAGTATAAATTCTGGTATTGAGTTTAATGAGATGATTCAGTTATACTATTTATTGTATAAATGAATAAATAAGTAGTTAACAGGATTAAAGAATTCCATTTCTTTAAAAGAAAAACAAAATCAGTTGTGGTGTGATAAAAATGTCATTATGAACGTTCCACTTTAAATGTTTATTATATGTGGTATTCATGCAACTCAAAATGTGATCATGCATGATGGCCTTGTGCTGTGTTAGGGGTGATGTTGCAGAACTGGGGGAACTGTAAAGTAAAAAATCTGTTAGGTATAGCAACAAGCTGGCATTCTGACTTGTTGCACTATATTAGATGAACTGTTACAGTACAGTGCAACAAGCTGTCTTCTTTATACCATAAGAATGGTGGTATCCGTGGCTGTGATGTCATCTGCTACAAATGCTTTGTTCTCCAAAACTACTGTATACACAAGTCTTCGGTATGTGTGTAAATTACTAAGTAAATTAATGTGCTGTGGGTTGGATGCTTCCCAGCTTTCATTTTGCATTGCACTTATTTATATTTGTCAGAGTAATGAAACTGTAATAATATTTCTAATAATATTTAGCAGTACTAGGTTGTCTAGAATGCAGTGAGATTCAGCATCACAAACACAGAAAAATAACGATTTTGGAAACCCCATTACAGGTGGCACCCCGACTATAAAACAGAATAAGACAGACACCCCTTACTCAAAAAGTTTCTTATACTATTTTAATAAAAATCATTGGCAGCACAAAAAGCAGGTTAGTTTTCTGACATATGTTAGAAGAATCCCATTCAATAATTACCACCACTTTGCTTTTAGCATGCATGTATATAAGCAGATCTTTCATTATATAAAGACATTTAGTGATATAGCATGTCATTTATATAAAAAGCCTGTTAGTATGTGTAAGATAACTAGATAAGTCAGGTCTGACTGTCACCTCAATGATTTTGAGTTGTGGAAGTGAACAAACCATCTGTAAATGCATTTAATAGTAATTGTGCTAATCACAAAGTTGCTAATAAGAGACACAATAATTATACCATGGTTATCACAATCATTTTTATGATGATTAAAGCAGCTGAAATGCAGGAGGAATGGTGTCTATAAATATCTACAGAATCCATGATAGTTGCTTATCCATGATCTACAAAACTAGATATCTATTGCAAAAGCAGATTATAAAATGAAAAACATACTTCGAGTCCTTTCACTTCTTATCTAGTGTGAATTGATGATCACCTTTCAAGAGCTGTAATTTCACTTAACACTATATTTAATACATCTAAAATGGTACTGGGGAAGTTTAGTTTTCCCTAAAATTAAAGCATATTAAATGTAGGTCCAAACTCATAGTTACCTATAGGATGCTACAAAATAATCCTAAATACTGTTACAGGTCCGGAAAGCAATGACATTCAGCAGAAAAGCCGGTCAGTCCTTCAGTAAACTTTATTTCAATAAAAAAATGTTTGTGTCGTGAAATCAGAAGTTTGTTGTTTTTCTGTGATCAACTATGGGATATTGAAAGGCATTATGAGTTATGGCATGGTTAACTGCTTGACAGTGGAAAATGAGACAAAATAGTTAAAATAATCAAACGGCCATAAAAACAAATTCTGTTAGTTCCCACTGGAGGGAGATTGCCTGCTTGGTGTTTAATTATCTGTACAAAGAAATTAGGGAGAAAGTAAAAAGCAGAAATGAAAATAGAAGTTCTTGTCTACATTCTATTTCCTAGATATATTTGAGGCCTTGACAGTTCCTTAGGATATAAAAGTGACACTCACCAACTTCTTTTAATCAAAATATTCCATGAATGTGATTCTGTGAGCAGTTAATGGAATCTGCATTCATAAAAATAAATACTTCCTCATAATTAATTTGCAGCAATTTATCTTTGCCTTTAGTAGTTAGTCGATCCTTGTAAAATATTTTCCTATTAACAGTTGGTACTTGGTGGTCAGGTGAAAGTGCAATGTCCAAAAATGTGCATAGGTCCTTGATAACATTTTCACCTTTGAAGAAGGTATCTTTCATGTGACCGATACAGGGTTTTCTTGTTTCCCTAAGAGGAATACTCATTTTCTGATTTGCACTTTACATAAAAATGATGAAAGTTACAGGCATTCTGGCTGTATGGTTCTTATTTTAACTTATAACCTTGTAACCCTGGTCGTTTTTATGTTTTTCCCATGCATTTAAAATTAAATCATTATTTCGTGAAGCTGAAGTGTATTACTAGTTCTTATTTTCAAATCTGGATGAAAAATATATATACCTATAAAAATCCTAAAAGAATATTTTCTGTTCATTATATAATGTTTAAGTAATGAAAAGTGTATACTTTACAAACTGTTTTGCACATTCCCTCCAGTACAACTCTTTTGAGTGTATGCCTTTAACTCCTAGTGGGTGTGGTGTGTTAAAATTAAATGTAAACAACTGAATAAAGACTAATCTGTTGAGACTACATAGCTGGAGATCTCGCTATCAAAAACTCCACTGTTTCTAAAATTCAACTTTTCTATGAGATTTTTAGTGATTAGGAGTCTGTGCACGTGGTCTCTGCCCCCATGGAATATATGAGGTTCTTTGTCCCAAGTGTAAAATAAAGTTACTGTCATTATGGCCAGAGTGTCATTCAGTGAAGTAGTGCTGAGCAAGGGGTCAGTCATCAGCAAGATCTTCCTGTTGGGAGTGTCACATACTTGTTTGTATTGCATTTTCAATAGTTGTAGTTTTATTTGACAACACAATTTTCATGTATTTTTGGGTCTGTGATGCAGAGCACTAAAGGCCTAACTGCAGCCCAGATGTGAGATTGACTAGTGAGTTGGCTGCTAGAGGAACCAATAGGGGAAGGATGGAATGTGCATACGACTCCCAACTCAGCCACCCTGGAGGTAGGGAGACTGCAAGCACTGCTGCTGTACTGACAACCAGTAGAAACATGAAGCGATCAGAACATAATGGCTGTTTGCAGGCCAAGCTGTACATGCTGTATCTAGAGTCAGACATTCACAGTACCATGCATGTCCAGGAGACTGTTGCAAACTGAACTAATCTTAGGATACCAGGGTCTAATAGTCAATAGAAAAACCCCGATGGCTGCCTTGATGATGCCCTTCTGTGACCATCTCTTGCCAAAAGAGAAATGAATGACATTATTAGGTCATGGAAGGGATGATGGTTAGCAGGCAGGAGAGAGAAATATGCAAAAAAGAAATTATTTTCAAGTAGTTTTTCCTCTTTTATACATCTTTAGCTTTGTTGGAGCCAGACAGCATGCAGAATAAATAAAATAATCTAAAAGGTATGTTGAATGAAAAGAAAGATTCTAATGCAGTTTTTCAAAATAATTAAAAAAGGCATTTTTGAGGACAAGCCTCCTCTATACTCTTGATGTTATCATAAAGAACACTGTAATCACAGCTCCTCAAGGCAGCAGTAATCTTAATTGTCCAATTGGTAATGCAATCAGTTGTGCATTATCATACGGCTTACTGTCTTAAACCATCCAACTATTAATTCTGATCCTAGCAAAAAAAAGTTTGTTTTATTCCATATTACTGCTTCCAGCAGTCTATTCCAATGCCAAAATGTTTGCATTCAGAAATGCTTTTGTTGTTTTTTCATGGAATATCTGGAAAGATAATGGAAGACTGGAAAATCATTAGCTGCCTTAAAAAAATCTTGCACACGTGTATGAGAAAATGTAGAAACCAGAAATGTGTGTGGTTAGTAAAATGAATAAAATGTAAGCTTATTATGTATAAAGTGAAAATTTTGGAGTACATAGTTAGGGGTTTAATGTGAAATAACATGCTTAATTTTAGCTATTCAGCACCATTTCTATAATATAGCATTTGTCTGTACTTCTGTAAGATTTGTATAATCTCCAAAAAGAAATAATAAGCAGTTTTCTTCTTCATTTCACTGCAATTGCTGTACAGGGGTGACACAAGACAAAATAAATGAAATGCGAGCAGCAACGGAACAGCAAATGATAGCTGATATGGGAATCCTGATGGAGACCAAACACGACTTAAATGTGATAGATGCCCAGGGAGCTACACTGGTGAGCACACGGTTACGGATGGAAGAAATGTTTTGTAATTGGATAATAAAGTGTACAGTCAGGAACATTTTATCATATATCACTGATATTGTGTTTCAGGGCAAAATGCTTATGGCACAATGAACAGATTCATCATAAATATATGCATTTTCGCAAGAGTTGTTTACTTTTATGGCCAAAGTGTCCCTTCTTTTCAAAGCTCATCAACACCTTACCACAGTCTACTGCTTTCTTTGCTCTGTTTGGTTTAGTGGACTATAGTCAGGTATTTTAGATGCAAATTGGTGTGGCATTGTTTTGGTCTCTGACCATTTTGTTTGTAAGTTATAGTTGCATACCCTGCACCTTGAAAAATAAGTGATAGTTTCATTTATTCTTAAAGTTTTGTTTTGTTTTTTTTTTTAGTTTACAGAAGGAATGCAGCCTAGGTGCTGCAATCAGGTTTAGAAACAGTTGTAGAAACAGAAACTATTCAAACATATTTTGTGAACGTGCAGTCTTTTTCTCAGAAATCTGCAATTTTCCATAACTGCTAACCAGACTTTGTTTTACTGTGAGATGCTTATACTTCATATTTCCATGCTCACACTAACATAATAAACAGAACCTAAAGTCACTTTCTCAAAGAAAACTAACAACATACTATTTGCAGTGGTCTAGAGCAGGAAAGACCTGCTTTGCTTGTGTTTTTAATAAGCTAGGCCTTTCCAGAATTTCTATCAGCTGTGTTTGCTGACTGTGCATTTGAACACAATGTGCCATCACACTGTGTCAACTACCTCTTTACAAGGTAAACAAGCTAATATCCATTATCTAAAAGTGTTTTTTTGTGGGTCAGGCAGCAGTTTCAGTCTGTCCAAGTATATTCTTTACATATTAAACAAGAGCCCACTAGGCAGTCATCCTCAGGACTGTTAGCTATTGCTTAGAAGCAAGTAGAGGCAACAATTTGAAAGTACCATTCCTTATTCTCTCTTCGACTACTGTGTTTTTCAAGTTTTTATTGCTGAAAAGCATCTTGCAGCTTTTTATTTTTTGTGCTTTACTATATTATTATTATTATTATTATTATTATTATCATTAGCATTATCATTATTTTAGGTGTAGTGGCTTCCCATTTTGCTTTTTCATGAGTTGCGTCAACAGCTTCTAAATCAGATTCAGACATGAAAATATTTGAACTGTTTCTGATTTTGAGTGGATAATTCAACATATACTTTTGCTGTACATAAGCAGCCAGAAGTGTATCTCCCTCCTTCCATTGTATATTTTATTGAGCAGTGACTCCAAATTCCCTCACTAAATATACCCCCCAAATCCATGGCACCGAAACACCACAGCAGCACTACAGAACAAGCATCATATATTTTGTCAAAGCACGGACCAACACGTCTCATCTTTACTGCATTATATTAACTTTAATTTGTCATTTCTGATTGTGTAGCTGTAGTCCATATAACTGATTTTGCTGAATGGTTTCTTAATTTTAAGACAAATAAGTTATTGGAACACTGTACAATTTCATGCATATATCATCAGCACAGAAGTACCACCTTAAATGTGCTTGAAAGCAACAGTGTAAACAAATAATAAGTACTTAAGTATCTGCAAAGCTAGAAATGTACAAACCCAAACTCTTATAGTTTTACATTGCTTGACAAATATATGTAGTTGAGGATGAGGTTTTAAATGTCCATCCAATCATCAAGGTTTCTTTTGAAGAGGGACAAAGAGGAGCTCTGCTTGACATGTATGGGCAGTCTATTCCAGAGTCTGGGGAGTCTCTGGGATAGGTTCCTGAGTCAAGCAGAGCCTCTTTTGACCCTCTTCAAAAGAACCCTGATGATTGGTAGGTAGATAAAATTCAGGTCCAGGGAAGTAAATACAGTGGGAATAAATAGCCAGGGAATTGTTATGGCTAGGCTTGTATAGGCCCTAGGGCCGATAGCCTAGTACCAACCTCTGTCATTGTAGACTATCTTCAAGCCTACCCTAGATAAAAAAAAATCATATTATTCACTAAGCATTATCATTAAACTTATTTTCTTGCAAGTACTTGCAGTAGTTTTTCAGACAACAAATATAAAGATGCAATACTGGTAAGAAAGAAAAAGCTAAGATTTAGTTTT
This sequence comes from Protopterus annectens, assembly GCF_019279795.1. NCBI lineage: Eukaryota > Metazoa > Chordata > Ceratodontiformes > Protopteridae > Protopterus > Protopterus annectens. The sequence continues at coordinate 1,413,122,157 of NC_056746.1, read as the reverse complement.
GTACATATTTTTTGGTTTGTGGTGGTTGTTTATCTTTCAGCTTTTCCCGGTTAGGGGTCGCCACAGCGAAACTCTGGTCCGCTAATGATTGGCAGTTGTTTTTTATGGTGTCGAATTGCCAGCCCAACGCCCAACCTTCAACGAAGGCATGCCCATTCAACACATGTCTTTTGAAAGCCCACTCGACCGCGGGGAGGACATGCAGACTACACACAGAAGGCACTCCCAACCCAAGCCTCCAATAAATAAATAAATTGGCTTTTGTCTTTCTCTGCTTAGTGTTATCCATCAAAGAAAGAATGCCTAAAGGTTAAAATGTTAAATGCACAATTCTTTTTGGATTTCTGAAGTAGAAACCTCCACAGGGTGGCTTACTTCACCACTGTATAATGATTAGAATCTTCTTCCTGATAGCAAATTGATTGGCACATCAAATTCCAGCTGTGAAATCTGTGCCAGCTCATTAACCCCCTCATAAATTAGCTCATCAAGGAGACCAACTCCTCAAGTGTAGCTCCATACACTGGGAGTTAGGACATTTCAGTTAGATAGCATTTTGTAGGGAGCAAGTCCTCCTCTCTACCCCCACCCCCAGCCAAACGGTTCTCAGTGAGTCTTCTCTTTTGTAGAAACTGCAGGGTTGCGGAATTGTTAATACACTAAAAAGGAAAATATGTCATATTCATAATGTGCATTGTTGTAACCGGAACAGGATGTTACCGAGACTCCGACTACACCCCTGCCTGCTGTGTACCAGCATAGCAACATTTTTTTTTTAAACATTTACTGCTAAGTATAGATATTTGCCCTCCTTACTTCAGGATCAAGAATCATTGTTTATAAGCAGAAATCAGGTTAATAGAAGTCAGGCAGATGCAATAACTATCACATACATGATGACAAAGAACAAGCACGTTACAGACAATTTCCAAAGAATTAAAGCTAGAATCTCGCAAAACCAATGTACTTCCTTTTCTCCTTAATATTGCTTCCTTGGAGTTGGTTACATGTTTTAGTATTAGATATGGCTTGCCCGCGTTTAAAATACGTTTGATATTTTGATCACAGATATGTGTGTCCAGCAAGAAATTGTCTCATCTCTATCTCACGCTAATAGGAACTTTTAGTAGGTGCATTGCCATAAGTTGAGACTGTGTGACAGGAAGAAGGCTAGAATATCTGTAGAGCATTGCAAACAAGGCAGTAAGATCTCAAGAAGAAAATCTAAACAAATGTGAGGCTTGATAAAAACATTAAGATACTTACAGTACAGTATAAATCTAGATAAACAAAACTGTACATAAATACTAAACCCCAGCAGAGGAATTAATCAAAGCTTACTGTAGAATAAATATGTACACAGCCAACGGCGTTCTTATAAGTGGCAGCTGGTTTGACAAGTATGAATGCATTGCCTGATTCAGCTTCTTGAGTTTGGATTGCTTTCTTGGAAAAGTTAAATAATATCCAGAACTACAAAGATACATCCTTTGTATTGCAGAATGTGAGTAGAATGTTATCATATACATCACAAGGCGAGATTGTGATCTTGGCTGAAACAAGATGGCTAACATGAAAACTTCAAAGGTTCTTTCTCCTAAAGTGAAATGACTTTTGAGTTGATTTTATTAAATAGGAAATTTCAGGTGACAAACTATTTACAGAATATTGTTGATTTTTATAAAGTATGGAGATTTCAGAGGCACAACCCATTGGATAGCGGATGTGGATGCTTACTTTCACAAAAAATAGAGCTGTCTTTCTGTTTTCAGCCATCTTGCCATGTCTGATACTTCATTTTGGCAACTTAGTTTTTTGGTCAGACATTCAGGACTGGTGCAAAACAGATGCTGAACTACTCCTACTCAAATGAGTTGATTACAGGCTCCCGCCTTAAGTTACTTTTGTATGGTCTAAGTACATTTTGCATGCTTTATGTACTTAAGTGTATACAATCAATCGTTTTACTGACTGCACTTCATTGTCAGTGTACAGCAGTGTCAACCTTTTCTTTGTCTACTTTTTTGCTTCTTCAGTTACATATAGCTGCAGCAAACGGTTACACTCAAGCAGCAGAACTGCTTTTGGAGCATGGAATCAGGGTGGATTCTAAGGACTGCGATGGCTGGGAGCCCCTACATGCAGCTACTTGCTGGGGACAGGTCAGTATTCTGTTATGTATATGCTTAGATTGGGTCTAGGTGAGTAATGTAAACCATTCATTTATTTATTGGTGTCTTCGGAAACACGTATTGAGTTTCTGAATGTGTTATTGAATTGAGGGGGCTGATGGTCTTTTGGATACTGGGATTTTTAGGAAACCCCATTATAAGAACACCCTTTTACACAGGCGTAGTATGCACCCCCCTATGTGTTCAAGAATATCATCAAAGGACAGGGTATGAGGGCATTGAGATTGAATTCATCTGGTGCAGGTTTTATTTCTGAGTTACATGACCTCAAGGATAGGTTACGTGTTAAAAGTTATAAAGGAACTGAAGTGGACAACATTTTACAGATTGTTCCCCAAAGGAATGTATCAGCTAAACCTTATTATTCAGAACAAGTAAATCACCCCAATGTTACAGCATCTTACATTGGCACACGCAGTAGGATGTCTTTACCGTTATTTTATACAACGGACACTAGGAAGGTGACAGAGGTTGTTAATAGGCATTGAAGTGTCCTAACTATTGATCCTGATATTAGAAGGATTATAGGTGACACTCCACACTTTATGTATAAGAATAAGAGGAATTTAAGGAGACTTTTATGCTACCCAGACCATTATAAGGTTCCCATGACTGATGTGGGTAATGTGACATTGTCTTGTGGTAACTACATTTATTGCAGTTACATTGATAGTAATGGGTTTTCTGAACATCCAGATTCTGGACATAGATTTTATTTTAAATTATACAATGACTGTCCCTTAATATTCAAAAACAAGCATGTTGATTGTCTAGCCTGTTATAAATCCCAGAATATACCAACGGAAAAAGGTCCGGTCACTCAGACTTCTTTCCGTTCTTATTTCCATAACTTTTATTTATTTATTTATTTATTTATTTATTTAACAAAAAATTTTAAAAAAACTCTATAGTCCAGATTCTGGACATACCCGAGAGGCAGCATGGAGGAAATACAAAGGAAATCAGGTATGTTATTTAAAACTAAAGACATGTACCTGATTTTCTTTGCTTTCCTCTATTCTGTCTCTCTCTCCTACCAATAATGTAGCCAAAACTTTTTGCTTTAATAAAATGGAGCAGTGGAGACTTTGTTTTCTCTGTTGCTTCCTTTTCAAAGCATTGATGTACTGGGAATGCATGGGAATGTAAGTCCCATACGCATGCGCAGTACATCAAAACAAGGCAGCAGGATACCACCAGCCACAGAAGAACAGTATGGCGCCATTATACAAACTCATTATTTAAGAAAAGTACATTTTTTTTTCTTAAATAATGTCATTGTATAATAGCAATAACCAACTCCGCGGTTGTGGCATGTTGAAATTTACCCACAGTTGGCTTTATTTAATCACTCGGGCTTCGCCGTCATGATTAAACCACACCAACCATGGGTAAATCTTCAATATACCACACCACGTTCTCGGTTATTGCTTAAATAGATGCTCCATGCTCTACATCCCATATAGTGTATCTTGTTCATTGTCTACTCTGCCATGCGTTTTATGTGGGCAAAACAGAGCATTGAAGGATAGGATTAGGGAACACCTGTATAATATACATCGGGCTTCCATGAATAACGCTGTCTCTGAAGCATGTTATTAATACTGGCCCACAACATGTGTTTCAATTCCTGGCTACAGATAGGGCACCACTCAGTATTTGTGGGGGTGATGTCAGGAATTTTGCTGAAACAAGAGACGTTAGATGGATGATTAGGCTGAGAGCAGATCAGGGGAGTGGACTTTATGAAAAATTCCCCTGAAACCTATCTTGAAGGGTTGAGGACTTAGGAGTTGGTATAGCCTTTGTTGCACCAGATTTATGTTTATATTTTTATACAATTTTTATGTGTATTTAATATGTATATATTTTTGTTGTATATATTTTATATATATATATATATATTTTTTTTTATTTTTTTTTTTTGGGGGGGTATATATATTTTATATTTTGTGTTATGACAGGATTTAATGTTGTGTGTATGCCTTTTACCTAACATTATATTGGTGAGGTAGGATCTGATTGGTTAATTGCTGATTAATTGTTCTATAAATGTTTTAATAGTTTTTATTCAATGCATGGTCTGATGAAGTAGTTGTGAAAGTGCTTACCAGCATTAAACTATAGTACATGATCTCCTGAGTAGTGTTTTATTCCACTGGTTTGGTTTTGCTATCTTTTATTTGTTGTACCAGCGGTTTATTCTTCTCAGCTACTATACTTTTCTTTATTCATATCCAGAAATAATTTAAGTATTGAAAAGGCAGACCATCATTAATATGAATATTTAGTTAACTTTTTTTCAAAAATTACTGCTTTCCTTGAAAATATGCACACACCAAGAATTCAAATAGTATGGGATTATTGTAACACTAATATTAATGTGCAAATGTGAAGGTAATTGAAGAAATGAAATGATATATAGTGTTTGTCACAAGTAATGATTGTGTCGGCACTAAAGGACAACTTTATTTTTGAATGGTCGAGGCTGTTTTGTGTTGGATCCCTCAGCTGACAACCAATCACATCACAACTGCATTTAATCATTTGTTTTTTTTTTCCTTGGTGAGTTGTACATGCCCAGTGTGTTGGGGGGAGGTGTGCTATGTTCCCTGTAGTTGTGCTACTATTATAATCAGCTCCAATGTTACTATGACATGAAGGTAAAAGAAGTCCATTTACAGTGTCCCATTTGGAAGATCTGGCATTTTCTGAACAAGATTAAAATATCACTTTGTGCAGCTGAGCAAAGAGTATAAAAATAAGAGCACAAGAAAAATATCAGGGATGAAAGAAGTTAAAACCAGGTGGGAAGGGAAGCGACAAGGGGGTAGGAGAGCAATCGAGAAAGGAGTGGAGCAAACCTAGGAAGGACGAAGGCTAAAATGAACCACTGAAAGATTAGAATAAACCCTATGTGTTTTAGGAAAAAGAAACATTGTGTAGCAATTAAAAAAAAACTGAGAATTTAGAAATGAAAGAAAAACTTGTATGCGAGATGAAAAGCAGTCAAATGGTCTAATTTTTAACTTGACCAAAACAAAACCGAAACCGTGATCTTTGAACAAAGCCATATGGATGTCATGAAGACACTTTATGCAGCTGTAACCAGTGATGAAGGATGCAAGATGGCTGCATCTCGTCATTTTGTTTGCTTTGACATCTGGTTAGATATGCTGCCTCATTTAGCCTCACACAGAACAAGCAAAAGATAAAATCCACAAGCTAGTCTTCCGTAAATGTAAAAGGTCACATGTCAATCCAGGCTGCAGAAATGCAACTGGAAAATTCATTCTTTTAGTCCCACTGAAATATTACCTTGGGTTCATTGTCCCCTCCTCCAAAAAAAAAAAAAAAACGGCCTCACTTCAAATTACTTGTGCGGAAATATTACACTCACTGGCTCCTACAGAGAACATTGCAGTGGTGTTCACAGAAAGGCAAGTGACTTTCTGTTATAGAATATACAAACCTGCTACTGGGATAATTCCTATTTAAATTCATGAAAACAGAGTCCTACCCTCAGCTCAAACAGGCTGCATTGTATCTTCAACATCTGATAACAATGCAGAGTAACACTTTCACTAAGATAATGGTAAAATAATATATTTTACACTAACTAAAAATTCTCAGTCGCATGACCTAAGACTAAGGATCGTCTCCCCTCTTTTCTAAGAGGATTTCCTAATTCTTCAGTCAACTGATAGAATATTTGACTGACCGTAATTCTTTTAAGCAGGCTGGTATTACTTTCTTATGATCTCATCTCCCGTTGATTGCTAGGGTTTAGTTTACATTGCTTCTTATCTTTGTTGTTAACAAGTATTTAAACATGTTTCTTCAGTCACAGTCTCTAATATCTCCAGTATAGTAAAGAATACGCCATGCTGCAAGTGGTCAAATTATAGTCATGACTGTTCAAATGCATTGATGTCAGAATGTTATTTGTATAATGTATAAACATTATATGTCGAACCTGTACTTTTGCACCCAGGTTGGGTGTAAAGTGGGTCCATGTTGGTGCATTGCATTATCCTGGCCAGAAACTATATGGATATTTGGATGGCTGAAAGGCACAAAGTAAGGATCGATGGTGGTCCTAGGGAGCATCTTATTCACGATGGACAGAGTATGCACGTATGGGTCAGAGATGGCAGGAAAGTAAAGAGTTGGATATGGAAGCCATAGATGATAAGATGACAACTGACTGGAAGAGAAAGGTTAAGAGAAAGAAGGAAAGAAGTGTGAAAAAGCAATGTTATCATCCAGGCAATAAAGTTACTAAGGTAAGAGGAGACGACGTTGCACTAACCCACTGACAGCTGCTGTAGGCCACTTAAGGCAAGTGCAAGGATGCTAAACTAGGTGTGGACAGAATCAAGGGATGGACAGGGAGGAAGAGAGTGGTTATGATGGAACACCTCAACATACTTGAGACATAGAAGAGTATCTTGTCACCCAAAGTCCTAGAGATAACAGACTGATTGACATATTCAACCTGGGAAAGTTTAAATAATATTCATTTTTTGGAAACAGGAGAGCAAGAAACTCTAGTCGATTCATCTTTATGTGGGATGAGGTTAAGGGTATCTGCATGTGTTTGTTACAAAAGCTAATAAAGACTATGCCAAAGATATGTAGAATAAACTTTGAATGGCCATAAAGGTACGGATTTAGGATTACAGGAGAAAAGGGGAACAGAATATGAAAGTAAAGATCTGGTGTACAAAGATCTAGGTAGGTAGAATTATAGCAGTGGGGAGAAGCAGCTTCGGGGAACTATAACAATGAACTGACATTACTTCAGTGGATGTAAATTTGGCTTCGATTTTGAATACAGTGGTCCATGGCATGGTGGAGGCCTATGTCCCCAAAACACTCAATTTAAAATACACTATTATCAATGCTGCATATCACTGGAGAGACGGGTCTAGTACATTTGAGGAATACGGACAACAGTAGGAGAAAAGAAAGGAGATACGAAAACTGGAGAATGAATAAGAGATATTATTGACAGGTTAATGCAGAGAAAATGAGGCAGCAGAGTACATTAAAACATGATAAAAAGATCAATAGCAGCCTATCAAAGTGACGACGGTATTCACAGCAGGTATATTAGAGAACGGAAGGAAGCAAGGAGAAAAGCCGAAAGGGCAAACGATAAACAGAACAAGTAGCACATCAAATGTTTCAATTATTATTTAACATCGTTGTTTAGCAGCAGGGAAGCAGAAAGTGGTACACTAGTCTAGGAAGACAGGACCGAGACAGGAAAGAGATGGACAGACACACACACAGATAACTGATATAGTGTGAATAGCCCAGGGGAGTCTGGAAGAAGATAAGGTGAGGGGAAAAGATGGAAGCCCGACAAAAATCCTAACTTATTCAGAGCTTCCTTGAGCCTGGCATGACAAGACTTGGATTGCTTCTAATACCATCTGGACTTACAAAGCTGATACAAGTATATCTTTTGCACTTGCTGTAACTGTTTCAGTAATATTTAACACATTTCTGCTGTGTTTATTTATTTTGTTGAATTAAGTACTGTTTTTCAGCCTGAACTTGATGAAGAAACTCCATCTGTTTGTTATTGTACTGCTCTTAGGTTATTTTAACAGTAGTCTGATATTTCCTAACCTCCTCTGATACTGCAAAAGCTGTTCTGAGTTTACCAAAGTTCTCCTGAGTCTTCCAAAATATTTCTAAGTTTTGCAAAGTTTTTATGTGCTGTGAACATTTCTCAGGGTTAGTGAACTTATTTCCAAGGATTCTTGATATTGCAGGAATTCCTACTTCTGTTGTAAAGCATTTGTTACTGCACTTGAGCTTAAAGCCAGTTTGTTTTACACTGGCAGGGTTCTTTTGCACTCTGGTGGGAGGAGAGAGCCGAATTCAACCCATCCAAGGTGGAAACTAATGGTTGATAGCTTATTGTGTTTTTATCTGATTTGCCTGTGTGTTTAACTTTAAAAGTCTTTCATCCTGTTGGTATGAAAGCCTAGACTCGGTTCCCTGTAGCTGCATATAAGCAAACCTCTCCAGTTTAAAATCCTGTACAGGAAACTCTTTCCATAGTATCCCACTGTCCACAGCTGCTCAAAGAGCTGCCAGTTTGTGCAGAGGATGGTACCACTGCAGGTCATCTAATAGTATACTACTAAACACTCTCACTTTGACTTTTAAGTGACTCTCCCTTACTCCTTCCCATCTAGAAATTGTGATCAATCGCCTTATATAGCATAGGCTAGATTCAGACCTGCTCTTAAACCAGCCATCTTACATTAAGAGGGCCTCCCTGCACAGTTGTGTAGCTCAGGACCCATCTGAATTGGGGATTGCTGGAGAAAGGCTCTGTTTGGGACTGTCTCATTGGTAGTTGTGTTAAAACTGTTTAAATTTACATGTATATAAACCTTGCATTTGCATGGCTTTGCGCTCAGTTTACTGGAGCTCCTCAAAGTTTGACAACTTTAATAGAGGTCAGCAGTGCATCTGCATTGAAATCCAAGGCATCCACTGAAAAAAAAACTAAAAAATAAGTATATTTTTAGCCAGCACTGCACTTTGCTAACTGTATTTAATTGAATTACTGCTTCATCTTTCTGTTTGCGATTGTGTCCAGCTAGCCCACTTCTGTACCATATACCATATTCAGAAAATTCCTGCTTCAATGGATGTGCAGTTTCTCATAATTTCTCCTGCCAGCTTGATTGATATGGGCATCTTGAGGCAAAGTTGCAATTGCTTCTTGCATATTGGCAACCATTTACTTCTAAAGGAAACTAACACCCTATGTGAGAGATGCAAATATACTGTGGAATTGGAGTCAATTCTCTCACGTAAAAACAAACTAGACATCAAACAGGTTGTCAGCACACATGCTTCACCTTCTCATGCAAACCTCTCACACAAAATAAGGTCTCAACACATAAACTCACATATGTGGAGGTACTCACTAAAAGTATAACAAAAGAACAGAGACCTCCCAAACGAACACTATCCACACTCACTACCAAGCAAAAAAAAAAACACTACACATACCAACACACCCATCCATGTTTCAACAAATAATCCCTAAGGCAAAACACATTGAATGTCTAGGTCATAGGTGACTCCAGAGTGAGACACACACAGATGCCAGAATCCGACAAATCATGCATGCAGTCACGTCACTCAACAAGTACCATTATGACTCTGTCATAGTCATGTTGGAGTGAATGACTTGAGACATACCTCTCTGGACTATATGAAGAGAGACATGATGGAACTCTCTGATTATGTGTCCCAGACAGGTATGTCCATAGCTCTAAGCAGTATCCTACCCTCACCAAGGATGATGCCACAATATAAACAAAAAAATGATTGACTTCAACAATTGGCTCAGCTTCTGGTGTCAGTCCACAAGAATTCAGTATCTGTCAGCCTGGGAAGATATATGGTAGACAGAGCTCGCTGTTTTGCTAGAAATGGTCTGAACCTGTCCCCCCAGGCTTCTGAATATTGGCAAAGGCCCTTGCCTCCCCCATAGTGCCTTTTTAGGCAATGTCAAAACAAGTTTTCCAACATAACAAAACATAATCAAGACAAACTCAAGGTCATGCTGCTAAATGGTAGGAGTTTAAACACAAAACTGCACTCCCTGAAAGCACTCCTTACCTTGGAGGATACTGACATATGTGCAGTTACTGAGACATGGTTCAAGGCCACTGACAGCACCCCAGCTGTGTAAGGCTACAATGCCTTCTACACATTCAGACTTCAAAATGAGCATGAAGGAACCAAAGGTGGAGGTGTATCCATTGTCATTAAAACCAAATACATTTCAAGACTCAGACTATTCCATGTCCAATTAACTATTGTGAAAGTACCATACCACATCATTGCTAGCTATAGATCCCCCACCATGAAACAGGATAAGCACACCTCTTAACCTCAATTTACTGGAATCCCTCACCATACACCCCAACACCTTAGTCATGGGAGATTTCAACTATTCTTCCATGGACTGGTGGACATACATGAGAAAAAAATAGAGATTCCTGGGATTTGTTAACACAAATGTTCTGGAACAGATAGTTTGCACCCCCACTAGGGTCTCTAATGCTCTGGACATAGTACTCACCAACATGAGGGGGTCACTGTAATTCCCCATGCGTGATGCCCTCCCTGGTTAGGTCAGACCACAAATCAGTCTTGTTTGAAGTAACTAGTGGAACTGACACCCTCACAGGAACAAAAATTATAAAAAAAGTTTACCAAAGCTAACTACAACCTATTAACCAATGGTATAAAAAGCTTCATACTACCCACAATCACAGACATCAATGATCGCTATGCAGAAGTGTATGCAAATGCCCTGTACAAACACTTAAGCAACTGAATAAACTCTGCTGTACCTGACTGGATCAAAACCAGGTCTTCCTGTAAAAACCTGACACTGTGGTGGACTTCAAGTATAAACAGATTATATAACAAAAGGAAGAAACTGTCCAAAAGCAAGATAGATATCACTCTGCAGAGGAAGAGTTCCCTCCTAAACCTAAACAAGAAAATCATAAATTTTGTAAAGTCTTCTAAAGCAAATTATAAAACTAAAACCGCATCCCTAGCCAAGGATAATCATATGACATTCTTTAACTACAACCATAATCTAAAAGGGAATGCCCAGCTATGCGCCAAACTGGTTGTAGATGGGATCACTTATACTACACCTGAAGATATCGCCAACCTGCTAGCTGACAGATTCAGTGCAGACTTCACCTCCTGTATCCCCACCTACCACATCCCAAAGCATACCTGACACCAGACCTCTGCCTAGTATTTCTAAAGAACAAGTCATCTCTGTGCTCACCAAGGCCAAAAGCATGGCCTGAATGGGTCCAGATAATATCCCAGGTTGTTTACTAAACAATCTAAAACAAGACCTAGTGGATACACTTGGCATTCTCTTTAATCATAGCTTGAGAACTGGCTATGTTCCTATAGAATGGAGAACAGCAACAGTAATCCACTGCACAAGTGAGGGGGGGGGGGGCATCAACTGACCCTGGGAACTACAGACCCATAAGTCTAATCAGCCTGATCTGCAAGAACATGAAAATAATTATCATGGACCTTATAAACAGGGACATAATTAACCTCCAATCTCTTGATCCAACCCAATTTGGTTTTGTTAAGGGTAGATCATGCTTATTAAACCTGGTAGACTTCTTTGAGAATGTCACCAAAGCCATGGATGAAGGTAAGATGGTGCATACAGCCTATCTTGACTTTGCCAAGGCTTTTGACACAATTCCCCACTCTGGAAATATAGTGAAACTCTTCCAGACAGGGAGTCAGTTGGCTCACCAACAGAACACACTCTGTCAAAAATGGTGACTCCACCACCACCAGTAGACCTGTCACCAGTGGAGTACCACAGCGGTCTGTGCTGGGCCCCTTACTGTTTGACATCTATTTCTCAGAAGTCTGTGCCAAAGTAGACAGCCTTTGGCCCACCAAGTTCACTTATGATTGCAAACCGGAAGCAATCACTGAGCCCCCCAATGTTGTCAACATATTACAAGAAGGGCTAACACAAACAAAAGATTGGTGACAAAGCCATGGTCTAAAACTAAATGCAGAAAAATGCATTTTTATTCCCTTTTGCAAAATGGAATTCCCTACAAATACAGTATTGACAGTAACCCCTGAGTTCCAACCCAGTGGTGCAAGACTTGGGAACACACACTGATAGCAGTCTGAACTTTGACCACTAAGTTTCCACAGTGGTAAGGACAGCCTTCTATGTAGTGCACTTCAAAAGCAATGGCATAGCATCCTGGTCAAGGGATGTTATAACTCTACTGTACTTGACCCTCATCAGACCACTAATAGAGTATAATGCACCCTTTTGCATGCACCTCACCAGACACCTGCAGCAGCTGGAGAGACCTCAGAGGTTTCTCCATAAGAAAATACAGGAACTCTAAACCATGACCTATGGAGACGGGCTGAAAGCCTTGTTACTTTATTCTGTATCTTATAGGCTGCTGAGAGGTGACTTATGTCAGGCCTAAAGGGCAATCTCCAACCCTACCCTAATGAAAATGCTGCACATCCACAAGTCAAATGGCACAGGAGTCACTTGCTCTAGAGATATCAGCCTAGCTTGTGGCATTAATAGAACATACTGGACAGACAGATATTATCTCCCAGAGTCTGCTGCTTCTGGAATTGATTTCCTATTCTTGTAAAACAGAGCTCCTCACTGACCCTATTCAAATGCAGCCTAGATATTTGGATGGAAGGCAGCAGATTCACCCCTGGGGTTGCATCCATGGCAGTCATGGACAAGGGTAGCCAGTGTTGATCACAGACCTGCTCTTGCCATAAATTCGTTCAGCAAACTACCCAAGAAGAACAAATGAGGATACTTGGTATTAACATGGCTAGGCTTGTAAAGGCTCTAGTGCTGCTATCCTAGTAACCTCCTATGAACCTATAAAAAGGATTTATGAGGCTTTAGGTAAAACACCTTAAAAATGCTCATCTGCTGCCTTTGTGTAGTACTGACTAGGATAAAGGAGTTTTTAACCTAATTCACAAAAATGGATCAAACAGCAACTCCAGAGCATTACAGTCCATCAATCTGACTTTGGGGGTGGCCTAAATGTTGGAAGCAGTACTGAAATCAATGCTTACAATGTTTTGAGGGTAAGATGAACTGATCCATTAAAGACAACTCTGAATCACAACAGACAGAACCTGCCAAAATAGACTAATTCAGGTTTCTGATTGGATCCGCAGGGAGGTAGATATAACTACCCATGGGTCTTTATCGGATGCTCGAACTTTCAAAAGATCAAGTGTCATATGGTCGACAACATATGATCAAACTTTTGAAAGTTCTAATGCTTTAACGGAGATCTCCGTACAGAGCAGAATGGGAAGATTTCCCTTTTCTGCACTGTAGTACGATCTTAGAGTTGGTATATTTAAAGAGCAGGCGATATGTGGGGTGCAGCCCTTGCAAATGTTCAGGTAGGTTATTTGTGTAGTTTGTTTTTTTTTTTGTATGTTCGAACTTTTAAATATTCGATCATATGGTGTCGACCATATGACACTCGAACCTTTAAATGTTCGATCATCCAATGTAGACCCACTACCCATGTATGATTTCTCTGGATTTTAGCAGAGCGTTTAAGTCAGTCATGGGACACACACATCTGGCAAAAATAAAAGGGTACAATCATACCTCTCAGCTCAAGAAATCTGGACAAAGCCAGAAATAATGGGAAGACAAAGGCCCAAAAATAGGGACAGATTTTAAATGTTGTTCCTACAAAATTAGAATCTTGTCAGAATAACAGGTTTTACATGATTAGGTATTTTCTGAAGAATATGAAGTCTGAAACTCAAATGTTTGTCATTATGTAGTTTTATTTACTGACTACATTCCTCAGTGGTTTGCCAGTAAACCATAAATGTTATGAGAAACAGACCAAAAATATGAGGCAAAAATCTGGAGAGTTGAGAGGTATGACACAATGTGGTAGTAAAGTGTAGGAATAAATGAAAAGCTGTTTACATAATTTAGAACAGATGGGCTTATTAGGAAGACCTACAAGAAGATAAGTAGGTGAGAAGTGATGACTCAGATAACTCAGTAAATTGATCCAGTGTTAATCTCTGACCTCAAGCATGGCATGGAAAACTGGATCATTTTCTTCAAGGATGACAGCAAGACTGAAGAGTGGTAAAAGATGGAGGAGCAGCAAGACTGAAGAGTGGTAATACATGGAGGAGCAGCAAGACTGAAGAGTGGTAATACATGGAGGAGCAAACTGAAAAATAAATCAAAGGAAACTACAGACGTGGCTTAAAATGTGGCAGCTTTACTTCAACTCATCCAGGTATTTGAAGCCACACCCACAGAATGAAAACCTAAGGGTAAAATATGCAACTGGAGGAGTTAGATAGAAGAGTTCATAGCAAGTAAAAGGACCTGGGATAATTATAACTGAAATCATAAACCACCAGGGGCAGTCTAAATGATGAGATATTTAACTGTAGTAGGATTCAACACATAGAAGGCTAATAATGCATCTGTATCAGGCAATAGCTAGACCATATGTCTGACAAGTGCTTGCATGCTAGCAGTTCACAGCACACTTGCTGTAAATAGCAAGTGCCCTCACTCCAACTAGCAAAATCCTGATCAATTATTTAGCCCTCTGACTACGAGACCTTACTCGGGTGTATAGCCCTACCAGAACCCTAAAACTAAACTTAAAACTCCCACCCAGTTCCTAACCCTAACTATAGCAATCCTCTCTCTAACTTTAATGTAATTTATCACTTCTAAAACCTAAAACTCCACCCCCTCCATAAACCTAAAGTCCCTGATTGCTCCCTATTCCTAAAATCCTAAATTCACCTCCTCTAACTCCCTAAACCTAAAACTCCTTTCCTGCTCTCTAACCCTAATGTCCATGATCACTCTTTTACCCTAAAATCTCACTCTCAATTTGACAGAAACTCTCATCTGTGCTCCTAAACCCTCCTGCTCCCCCCACCACAGCTGACGGACATACTCTGTTACTTTATTCAGGTGACGTTTGTCAGCTCTACTCTCGCCACATGCATGCTGCACCTTACTTATGGTATATGTAGTTGGCCGTATGAGCTACAGGATGACCAAAACCATGGTCTTCACATGGCTGGGACTTGGGTATTTGCATTACACCTACAGTCCACAAATGGAGTATTCTGAGGATTTCTAGAAGTTTGGGGCAAATGAGGTCACAGCGCTGATAGGAAATTGAAGGAGACTAAGACGGCGCATTGAACACAGGGTATAACAATGAGGAAGAGGAGGTGAAGAGAAGAAGAACTCAATCTTATTCTGTAGAAAACAGAGGAGACATAAGGACATGATTTGGATGTGTAATACTCGGTGGGAAATAGAATATAAACCCAAAGCATTCCAGAAAAACATCACAGCACAGCACAGGACACTGCACAAACTTACACTTAAAGAAAAAACGCACAGTAAGAAGTTATGTAGATAAGTGTTTTTGTTATTTTATTCAACAGTACTTCATCATGTTTTACTGGCAATTTTTCATCAGTATTTTTTGAATTTGGCAAATTGAACATGATTTCAGTGGTAGAGAAGTGCAAGGCAGTGCAGCAGGGGCTTAACTGTGACATTAGAAAAAAAAAAAGTTTAATCTTGATAGCAGAAAGCATGTTTTTAACAGAGAGGGTATGTGAACAGAATCAGTTACTAGAGTAGGTAGTGAATGTTAAGATATTTGAACCCTTAAAGTAGCATGTGATTCATGTAGGGATGGTAGGCCAGCTTCCTTACGCTGGCTGCTATACTTGGGCAGTTTAGATAGATTCACTTTCTCCTACCAGCTAGTTTACATAAGATAATAAATAATAGGGTTCTTGCAGCAAAGAATGAGGACTTCATTGGCAGATTTGCCTAATTATAGATTCAGGATGGCTCAAGGACAGCCTAGAAGAAAATCTATTTTATTTTCAGATTTATTGGAAAATTCTAACAATACATTGCAGAAAACCTAGAAATTTCTGTACATCCTCTTTCCATGCCTTTACAGATGTGTAGGGATTTGGGATCATCCATAGCGGATATGTTTGTGCTCCTGTTGGTTTAGAACTTTATAAGGGCTTGTGATCATCCATGGAGGATATGAATATGACTCTAAGGAGTCATACATTTAAAAGGGCTTCTGATCATCCTTGTGGGATATGTATGCAAGACTATAGACTTATAAACTTAGAATGGCTTGTGATTACCCAATGGGGATATTTTTTAGGTGATTACACTCCCCTTTTGCTTGCTGACCATCAGCTCTCCTGTTACCTATCCACCCATTCATTTCACTTAGGTAAGAGTCAGCCACAGGAGCTGTCATACAGACAGCCATCAAAGGTATCCATGAGGGTGTGTACTTGACTCTGTGTAACATCTTTGGTACTGTGCAGCATGATGTATTCAGATGCTATGCATTGCATCCTGTTTCTACCTCATTGACTACATACTTCATTGTACAAAAATGGTGCATAAAGCCACAAATTAAGCATATGAACTGTGTAAAACCTTGTGGCACAAAATGTTAAGTAATTTCAGACTGCAAAATGAACTGGAATATGTATATAATTCTGTCAGGCAGCACAGAGGACTAATTCTGTGACTTGTTTCTGCAGTCAAGGGTTTGTTTCCCTCAGCCTCCATTTACCTGCTGTCTATAGCTCTCAACTTCTAAGCACAAGAAATCTGGGAAAAGCCAAAAATAATGGGGGGACAAAGGCCCAAAAATAGGGACACATTTTAAATATTTTGCATTTATAAATTTAGAAAGTTGGTACAATAAAATGTTTTGTGTTAACATGCATTTCTGAAGGATATGAAGTCTGAAATTTAAATTAAAGTCATTATTTAGCTACTAAAATCCTCGGTCATCTTTGAGAAATCCAAAAATTTTATTAGGAATAAACTAAAAATATGAGCCAAAATAAATCTGGACATTCTGTGAAAATTTGTACAATTGAGAAATATGCTACTTCTGACACTAAGCAAGCCAGACAGGGCTCCTCTGAAAAGGTCCATGGGCATCAGTGCTGTACCCCGTTAACAAATACCAGTAAAATGAAAATAGAATATACAAAAGAATAACCACCATAACCCAATAAAGGTAAGAATGCCAACTGAACTAAGAAGTGTCATTATCCTGGATGAGGTAAATGTTTGGGAAAGAAAAACAGAGATTATTTCTCGTTTGGTTGTAATATTTTTTTTCTTTTTTGTCCGTATGAAAAATTATCATTCTACATGCCTAAATATCTCAAACAATGCAGCAGTGTGAAGGTGCCAGTGAGAATGGGTGATCGTGTCAGGTTTTTGTGAGGGAGGAATGACTGATGAATGAATATAATTTTAGTAATTTTAGAAACATTTAAAATGAGTCAAGTTCTAGTTGATTTAACTTTTCAATTAAGGCATTTAATGCAACCTTGTAGCTTGATATAATGCACTGCAGTTTGTTCTTTAGAGACCCCATGTTGTTATATCTGATAGTAAGTTGATTATTTTGATTAGAGATAATTAATATGAAGTTAGAATATGTACAGTGAATGAACCTTTTGCTAAGTTGAATGAAATCCAAGTCCAGAGTTCAGTTAGGTGATATGGGAAGTTAGTGTTAATCATAGTTCAGGTTAGTGAAAGTTAAAGTTTTTGATCCAGTTAAGAGAAACTGACAAAGGAATATATTGAGTTTTATGACATCATTTGTAGGCTAGCCTGCATTGCACCTTGCTTATCTCGTGGAGAGTGAAACAGTGGAAGGCTTAACAGTTCTTAATTAGCTTCAATTACTACAGTCCTGGGTTGAACAGAATAAAAGACAAATTCACTTCTAGGTTTCTGCTGTGCAATGTATTGGAAAGATGCAGCAGTGAATTAAACTGAATTACACATGAACGTCAATATTTCTTAATATCTGGATCTTCTCAAATCCTTTTACTTTGGTGAAACCGTGAGGCCTCTTTAGAAGAATAGTTTCCGTGATGAAATTCACAGTAAGGTAGTAAGTCTTCCATTTAATGACTTCAGTTGCATAACTAATAGATTTGATGTTTCATTCTACCCAGTGACTTTTCTTTTTTAAATATTCAGGCTAATTTGAGATTTTTTTTCCAGATGCAGGTTGCAGAACTGCTTGTGTCTCACGGTGCCAGTCTGACAGCGAAAACCCACCTTGATGAAACTCCAATCGGTAAGTACTTCACTGTTTAATTGTCACTTGTTGAGTAATGCACTGCTGTGGGAAGCTGGTTATGCTGGTGATGCATAGTTTTTTAAGGCTAACAACCAGATGGAGGCTGTGATGTAAATGCGGTTCACTAAAACACAGAATCCCACAACTGCCATGCAATACTCTCCTCCTGCTGCTCAGACTTGTGGTGAGGATGTGTTAATTATTACAGGATATTGCAATCAGCATACATTCAAACATGAATTTAGAATGTACGAGACTTAATATATCATCAGCTTCATAGAAAAAAGCATTTAAAAACGTTTTAGTAATATATAGTGCTGAAGAATAGAATGTGCATTTATTTAGTTTAGTTTGTTCATTTGTTTATTTATATTTGTTTACAGGGATAGTGTACTGATGAAAACTGATCAACAGCCTGGGTGAAAAAAGAAGATTTCACAGTTTCTAAAACAAAACAAATGCAATTAGTTCAAGAAAAAAGTAATATACAGTTCACATTGTCATTTTGTTGTGATGATCACTTTTGTCTTAATTTGCAACACGCTCAATACATCAACCAATACCATCTTCTCTCTCTCAAAAGCAGCATGGCTTTTGGTCTGGTCGCAGTACATCCACAGCTATCTGGGCGCTCGGTGACAAAATTATTCTTGAAATGGACAAAGGCCTATTTAGTGGAGTCATTTTTCATGACTTGTACCATAGCCTTTGATCTTGCCAATCACTCAGTTCTCCTAGTCCATCTCACTGAAATCGCCATTAGTAATGACATAATTACCCAGGTTCAAAAACTGCCCCAATAACTGCCACTTCTCAAGTTATTTCCTCAACCTCTACATCAGTCCCTCTGCTGAAAGGTGTCCCTCAAGGTCGCAACTGTCCTCTTTTCAAACTAAAAAACAAACTTGTCTTAAAGTCGAACTTCAGGATGGTTTTCATGACCTTATTCAATTGTCAGCATTTAAAAATTGCTACTAATCTCCTCTAAAGCAAAAACAATGCTTTTTGACATTAGGCAAAAGCTTACTTCTACCACCAGGCCTCTAAAAAATCTTGATCATATTAATAACACTATTGAAAATGTCACATCATTCAAATATTTAGGGATTTGGTTGGATCCCTTCCTAAATTTCCAGCTCCACCTGGATTAAACACACAAAAAAGAAACAACTCTCTCCTATTCTAGGCTAATAGGATCTCCCCTTTTCTAGTCAAACCCTGTAGAAATGCCATAAGAAAGGGCAGCTTACTAGCTCAGATAAAGAAATTGTCTCCTGCCACCTACTGCAGCTTTAAAATGAAATGTATCCAAAATTCAGTTCATTTCAAATGCTGTTTGCAGATTGATTATTCTCTCCGCAGAAAATGAACCCCACTGCAAAACTATTGAAAAAGCTAACTGACTACCTATGAAACAACATGCTGACTTTATGTTTGCCTTTCAACTATTTAAACTTATCAAGAATGACACCTTCCAGACTATTCAGACAGGCACCAGCATACAACCTTAGGCATTTCATGTTCCCTCCTTCAAACCCCCCAAACTAGGCCTTGCTGAACAGACCATGCTTTCTCAGTCCTTGATCCCAAACTGTGGGAATCTTGTCCTTTTTTTAAAGATCATTCCTCTTACCCCATTTTTCATTCACTAACACTCTTCAAGAGAAACCTTGACAAGTGGATGGGAAACAGAATATTTACCCCGGGAATCACTGCAGTGCCTCTGCTGGATAGAGGCACAAAGAACTAATGGCTCTGCTGGACAGAGCCACAGGGAACTAATCTAAGGGGGCGGCGAAAGCCAACACATTCTGGCTAGGCTTACAGATGCCCTCGGGTAGACAGCCTAGTACTTAACTATGAACCTATAAAGAAAAGCACATTTCAAGATGCTGGGAAAATGCAACAGTTAGCACTCTAGTCATAACACTTAAACCTTTCATTCTCCTCTTCCATCTACATACCTCCTACTGTATTTTTGAATGAGATTTTTTCCAACTCTGATTTCTACTATATATATATATATATATATATATATATATATATATATATATATATAATGTATGTATGTAATGTGTTTTTTTCAGGCACTCTGTATGTAATTTCAGTTATTGCCTTCTCTATTGCCTTTATACCCTCAAGCCAACTATGATATTCACTTTATATATAATATATGCATATATTGCATTTTGTCATTCGCTCTGTGTATAATGTCAGGTATCTGTTGTGTTTTCCCTGGAATGAGACTGAAATGAGTCCAATGGGATCAGTACACTACCCCGGTTAACAAATTCAAAATAAAGTGTCTGCAAAACAAATTATCTTTTGGAGAATGGCAAGTTTGTTATGAGTGTTGTCATCTGTAATTAATTTACAACATGAATTTCAAACTAGATTACTGCCAGTATATGCAGGGTTAGAATGAATTAGTCAGCCTTCTCATATGCACATTATGAGAGGTTCCCCACAAGGATCAGTGTCAGGGCTTGTCTTATTCAATATCTTTATCATGAATAAAAAAAAACAGGTGAAAAGGTCACACAGAAAAAACACCTAGGCAAATTCAACAACAAAGACCCAAGCAATGCAGAGTCACCAGTATGAAATGCCTTAGAACGCAATAGAAACAATGCCAGTGAGTTATATACAAATGACCCTGTAAGGATAAATAAGTGTTTCAATGGCATGGCTTCTGAATGCTCACTGACTTTTTATAAATCTTTATTCATGCATTTAGGCCAATAAAGCCAAACCCCACTCACTGTATACATGACAATTTTTGCCTTTCTTATGGTGTCATCTGTTCAGTATAAGTGGATAGCTTGGCAATTATATTGAAACGCACAGCTTATAAAAAGTCTGATGTCCATAACATTAGGATGATTGCAAAATGTCTTCAAAACGAATGGAAACAATAACTGAAGAAGTCACACATACACATAAACATCTTTAGTCATTTTTCAAGCTAGAAAATCTTGCGAGAATTCCAGTGCAGAAATTCAGAATGGATGAAATGGGTTTACTTTCTTCAGCTCATTGCTAAGATCTCAGTAATTATGTTGTTCTGTTGTTCTTGTTATCCGCTCTGTGGTTTCATAGTTCTCATCCTGTCAGTTTCACTGCCCCACAATTCTGAGAGGAATACAGTAAACCCTGTAAGAAGAAAGCAAAGTTTTAATTAAAGTTAACCACAATCATTTGAAACATCAGAAATAATACACAAATGTTGATTTCTGAACTACTGTTTTGAATTATGATATTTTATAGAGGAGACCTTCCTCAGACAAAAGGTCATTTTGTGAAAGCTCCTATATTAAAATATACATATACATACACGTGTGTGTGTGTGTGTGTGTGTGTGTGTGTGTGTGTGTGTGTGTGTGTATATATATATAAAATTATATATACATTAGTTTTTATTCCTGTACATTTATCCGCATCAAAATTGAAAGTACACAGCATTTTCAGACGTCTGCAAGACTCCCCTGAGATAGGCTAAAGCCTCTACAGGGTGACATCCTGCATTCTTTAACTGTTGTTTGCAGAAATATCATTTTGGATTTTCTGGAATACTTTTCATTTTTGCTAAGGGCCATCTTTTAAACATTTTGCAGTCCTTTCGAATGTTATGTTTGAAGCCTAACTCATAGAAAACTGAGACTTCGTTACAGCTCAAAAAATCAGAACTCATTATATTTCTTTATTACCCATATCTTAAACAAAAGAAAAAAAAACAACTTAAACCTTGGCAGAGAAAATAATGTGGTATGCAAGCAAGGGCACACATCATCGCATATCGTGATTTTTCTGCAAAAATTGTCTGCTAGGAAGCAAGCTTATGTGTCTGTTATGAAGCTGATAACATTTTCAAGGAGCCTATAAATGCTTTTTGGAGCTTATGGTCCTCTCACTGATTACCGGTGTCAGATATTCATTTCCAAGTTAGTTACTGAAACAGGTTATTTTTGAATCAGACAAATTTGCCACCTGAGTTACTAGAGTTGGGAAAAGGTAAAATAAAGACCTGTCCCAGTAGTACAGCACTACAAACATTTCAGTAGAATGAAAGCTATGACACTGTAATATGTTTTTCCAGAACAAACGTTTAAAAGACTTTATAAGATGGTCAAGAAAAGAATCATAAGCTGTACTTCTCCTAGGAAAGAACTAAACAACGGATAGGATTCATAAAGCTACACCTGGAGAATGCTAAATATCCTATTTTGTTATAGAGTCCGAGAAGTATGGGATCATCTTATGTAGCAAAGGGGAGGATGCTTAGTATTGTATTCCAAACTGACCACTGTGGACAATACCACTGAGGTACATTTAAACTGAATTACTGTGTATTTCATTTGTATAGTGGTGGGGCAAATTCAGATATCTACAGTCAATACACAGATAGGGCAGGGGAAAGGGGCCAACTGACCCAGGAGCAAGGTGTTACCTGGCACAATCGGCAGCTGCTGATGGAGCTGAAACGCAGTACCAGTGTTCAGAAATGTGTACAGGAATTGTATTTGTTGTTGTCATAGCTGAACAGCTTTATGTACAGTACCATTTTATTATTTACTCCTGAGCAGTCCAAGGGTGCACCAAATCATTGAACTGCACCAGGTGCTAGGTAAGCTGGCTAGGCCTCTGTCTACAGAGAAATAACTTTATTAAGCATGAGTGTTATGTGCATGTCTGGAAGAGAACAAGACCTCTGTAGTTTACGCACATATAGGCATATGAAGTGTGCAGTGTATTCCAGCTCCCACCTCAAAGGATTTGGATATAGGACTTCAGTGATGCCAGGATGGTGTGCTGCAACAGTATAGATGCTGTGGTGAAAGTTGAATCTGTGATTATTAGCAAGGGATCCAGTCATGCATGATGTGCTTAAGCATTTATCACTGACGGGTCAGAATATGTGCAGATCCAGGATACTAACTGCTGGCACACCATTATGGGGAAGGTAGATGGAGTTTCAGGATGAACATATTTATTTAATTATTTTATTTATTTGTCTATTGTTAACCAGGTTAGTCCTACTAGGCTACTTTCCTCTTTTCAGGGGAGACCCAATGTGGCATTTATACTACTAGGGGACATTTGGCCAGATCATCAGGGATCTTCTCTTATTCTTTCCTGTAGGTGCCATGGGATCTTTTACATCTTCCTGAGCTACCATCAGCTCAGGCAGATAGGGCCTCAGTTCAACATTTCGTCCAAAGGATGACACCCTCACAAGTGCAGTGGTGTGCAGATGTGTAGTTTTCAAAGGGAATTTACCACAATGTCTTTTTTACTTGACACAACCTTGCTATATGTGGTTTGTGACATGATTAAGATATCCATGAATTCCATTTTAAGTCATTAAAAAATATTAAAAAGTAGTCAGCACATGCAAAGCAGAAGTGGAAAAGAAGTTATTTACAGCTGGAATACGATAATCTGAGGTATGGACCCTGGAATAATAAATACTGAAAACACCCATTTCAGAATAATAATGATTTATTGTATGTATAGCATATGTTGTATATTCATTACTTAAATCACACTCCATTGTACCTTATCTTTTGCTCACTTTTTGTAACAAGTGTTGCCCTTTGCAGATGTTTAGGAATACTGGTGCAGACAATTTGGACTGCTTTATTTACTTAAAGGATTTGTGAATTACTTTTGTCTCTGGATAGTCTAGCCAAATATTGTGTTTTAACAAGAGTGCCTTTGTTCTATTAATGTCTAATTTGTTGCAACATAAAGCATATATTCTAACAGTGACCTGAAGAGTCATTGATAAGAGTATTACCTGTGCGTCACCATTTTGATTGCACGCACTCTTTCTTGGTAATGGGCTGAAGAAAAATGAAGATACTAGCACTAGTTTCTTGTGGCTGAGGATGATACTTGTGTTGTTTCAGACCTCTGCGAAGATGAGGAGATGAAGACTATACTAGTGGATCTAAAGCATAAACATGACACCATTATGAGGTCACAGCTAAAGCACAAGTCTTCCTTGAATAGGCGGACATCAAGTGCAGGAAGCAGAGGGTAAGTACAAACTATTTTTGGGACCTATTAATGCTACATATTACATCTGACTTAGCAACTGAGGTTACAGTTTTGGTCGGGTGATAGTATTACCTGTTGTTGTCTTTGTAATATGACAATTCAGCTTGAGTTGGTATTGTGTCCATGGTCCTGACAAACCACCTTACTACTCCATTGTCTGCAGCATGACTGTTTTGAAAGGGCTGCTTCATACTTCAGGGAAAGTGAAAGATTTGAAGATGTTACACGATATGTGGAAGTCGTTTACTGCTGCCAGATGCACTGGTGTAAATCATTATTCCCTTAAATTAGCAACGATATCCTTTAGCTTAGACGGGTCCAACCTGTGGCCCGCGGGCCGAATGCGGCCCTCAGAGCTCTTCCATGCGGCCCTCAACCTCTAACTGCAACATCGATGTACGCATGCCCCAAAACACTTTTTGTGTTTTTCGCTCCCATGACCTGTAACAATAATGTCGGTGTGCCCATGGGCCAAAGCACCTTCTAGTTTTGTTTTTGAGCCAAAAAAGGGTCAGTGTGTTTACGCCATTATTTTGCACTGAACAATCAGTGTGTGTGTGTGTGTGTGTGTGTGTGTGTGTGTGTTCTCGCTGAAGAGGGACTCATGTATGGATTTGCTGCTGTTCCCTTTGAAAGGGACAGCAATTACCTGTGTTAACAGGTAAGTACGGAGTGAGTGAGTGCATGCATGAAAGCAGAATTGCGTGCGTGAAAGTAGAAGAAGAGTGTGTGTGTGTGTGTGTGTGTGTGTGTGTGTGTGTGTGTGTGTGTGTGTGTGTGTGTATGTATATGTGTGCATGAGAGAGAGAGACGCATGCACAAAGAGGCTAACAATGATCATTCTACCTACTGAACACAAACAAGTTAGCTCACAAATATATCATACATTGAGTACACTTTCATTAAATTGCAGCTTTCCTGACAGGGAGAGTGTTGTATTGAACATGAACTCATACCTCTTAACTGTATGGATTTTCCAAGAATGTCTGGATTTTTGCCTTATCTTCCAATTTGTGTCTTTTGCTTAGGAAAATAAAGTCATCCAAGGTAATGCAGTTCCAGGGAGTAAGAAAGAGACAGCAGCCTAGGGTTAATGGGTCAGTAGTGGACTGACTATGTGGGACTGTAGCATATAAAGTTGTATTGTTTTTTCAGACAAACAAAAAAGCACCTAGTACTGTTTTTTCATTGATGGGTTCTAAGCAGTGGTAGATTGGACAACAGTAAGCTTAGCTTTGGCGGATCATCAATACTGGCAAACAAGGGAGCCGGCAGGATTTTTTGCGGGGGGGTGCAAACCCAGAGCCCCACCCACATAGCTCACCCCGCCCCCTGCCAACACAGCCCCACCCAAGTCCACCCACCCCAAGCCCCGCCCACACAGCCATTCCAGTGTCCCATTACTTGGCTATTTCTCCCCATTTACTGTAGACACTGTTCAAATCTGTGTGCATACTGTGTTATGCTTTAGTTCTACAATGATTACAGGCAGTTGGATTTAATTTACAACTTTTATTTCAAACATTATAGCCCAAACACTGAGACATTTACTAAACCTAAACAAAGCAATAGTCTTACAATGAAAACAGACTTGGCATTAAAGCTTCTCTACTTTTGAAACTCACATTCAATGAAACGGCATTGAAACCCACATTCAAAGAAAATGCATCTGGCCAGTGGCAGGTTATTTACCTTTGAACTGTTTTCAAGCAATAGGCTCCTTGCACACCGTTAGGGCCATGCAAAAGTTATTTGATTTACCTGATTGTATTAATTATAATATATAATTGAATTATATCCCTTGTATTACACAGCAACACTTGTATATTTCAGTGTTTCATCTACAAATTCAGTGCCTGCTGTCAAAGAATAAATTGCCTATGTTAAATTAAAAATGGTAAGCTGGTATATTGCAATAGAAAATGGATGACAAGCTGAAAAACAGGTTCATAGTTATTAGGCATCTCATCCAAAGGAGGACATCCTGAGGACTGCAGCATACAAATGTATATGCTGTAGGAATAGAACCTCAAGCCTTTACATTAAGATGCAAGTATTCTACTTGTGGTGCTACTAACATAGCTTTAAAACTTTATACCACAATAGAGATACCATTTGCTAAACAAAATGGTTGCACATTGTAAATAGACTTGGCATGAGCAGCAATGAACTTCGCTTCCCTTAAAACTCACAGTTCCTTGAAAATGCACTTGAAAATTCCACCTGCTAACTCTAACTTGGGCATTTCACTTTCTCTCTCTCTTACAAAGATACCACACCCTCAAGGCCTCACCCTTAGTGCAAGAAATCTTGTCAAAGCCTAAAATAAATAGGGACAAATTATAAATATGGCTCTCAGAAAATTGCAAGAGTAACAGGATTTGTGTTAGTATGCATTTTTCTAAATGACATGACATCTAAAACTGAAATGTCTCATTTAGCAACTTCAATCCTTTTTAAGAGGAATATGGGGCAAAAATCTGGACAGCTGAGGGGTATGCTACCTCCCTCTTATACACACACCAAATAATTCTGGTCAGACTTGAATTTGCACTGAACGGCACCGTGCTTGATCTGAAGTGGGTGAAATCCTGGTAGCTAGTGATTGCAGCTCAGCAATGTGGAGCATTAAAGCATTTTTAGCAGAGCATTGTTTCATCACTACCTATTGTGTTTGCACATAAGCTGTAGTCATTTCAAACATTTGCCTTTTTTTGATTACTACAGAGTACATTTACTCACCAGAGCTATTGTGTTTTGACTTCATTGTGGAGCTAGTTGTTGCAGGGCTTGGCTTTTAAGTAAGGTAGCAATGCTTATTTACCATATACCATTAAAGCCACCCAACTACAAGTGTACCAACACACAGACACTGCTATAAGACACTGGTCTCCAATAAAATGTAATGAGCTTCTGAAAATACTGTAATCCTGTCCTTTTATTACAAATACTGTCATATGCATTTCAATACTCAAGGCTTATACATTATCTAGTTATGTAAATATTCTCTGCATGGCAATGACAAAAAGGCTTTCAATGCTGGTAATTCTTTAACAATATGCTTACTAAAGCTTACTTGCATCTTACAATGTCCGACAAGCTTACTAAAGCTTATTTGCATCTTACAATCTCCGACAAGCTTACCTGATGTTCATTAAACCATGGCTATTTAAACAGAGCAACAGGACACTGTGATAGCATGCAGTTCCTGAATAATAAGAAGCATAAATCAACATTATAAAAATCTGATAGAAAACCAGAACATTTTGCAAAATCAAGGACAGATGAAAAGCCACGGTCATATTTGTGATCTACCTTGGATGGGGAATACTCTGCACACTTACTGCATAACTGCTTCTTGCCTTCCTTGGACACATCCCGAGCCACTACAATGGGGCTGGGGTGCAATAAGTATGTCATAATTTGAAATGTCTCTGGCTGACAGTGATGGCTCTGACACTCCTACCTCTCAACTTCAGAGCAAGAAATCTGGACAAAGCCATACATAGAACTAGAAGTGGGACACAGGCCCAAAAATAAGGCCAATTTTTAAATATTGCTCTTATTAACTTAATAGAACAGGTAGATCTTGCATTAGTACAAATTTTCTGAAGGGTATAAAATCTGAAACTCAAATGTCTGCCATTATTTTCTAACTTCAATCTTTAATGACTTGCCACTAATTTGCCAGAAACCACAATTTTATGAAAAACAGACCAAAATGTGATGCAAAACTACCTGTCAAAAAAGGGACACCTTTTTAATATTAACAGTTAACTTGAAGCAGCTAACAAAATAAGAGCATCCACATGCATTTCTGAAATAAAGGTAATCTATAACTGATCATTACAGTTATAATTGTAAACCCTCCACATTTTCTTCCAAAATTGCCATTTTGGAGAAGGGATTATTAGGGGAGAGCAACATTTTGAGCAAAAATTGGGGACAATTGAGATGATTGGATATTCCTAATCTACAAAGTGATTTGCACGTACCTCTCAACCTCTTAATGCAGGAAATCTGAACAAGGCCAAATATATTGGGGAACATACAAACACTACTAAAAATTGCTCTTGTATAAACTTAGACAGTCTTGCATTAGCATGCATTTTTCTGAAGGTTATGACATCTGAAACTCAATGTCTGTCATTTAATGGCTTCATTCCTAAATGATTTGCTAGAAAACCACAAATTTTATGAGAAACAAACCAAAAATAAGCAGCAAATATCTATTAATTCTGCAAAGATATGGACAACTGAGAGATATAGTTCAACCGGGGCTGTCTGAGTTTGCTACCCCCCCCCCTCACAAAATCGTGGTCAAATGGAGCCTCCCCCCCCCGCAGCCATTCCAATGTCCCATTCCTTGGTTATTTTGCCCCATTTACCATAAACACTAATGTGCATACTGCTTTACTTCTGCGATGATTTAGGATTTCATTTGAAAGTTTTATTTTGCATTTTACAGCACAAACCCCAATACATATCTATTAAAGCAATGCAGTCTCAATGAAAATAGACTAACATTAATACTTCTCTGCCCTTGAAACTCACATGCATTGAAACAGCACTGAAACCCACTTTCAGAGAAAATACATTTTGCCAATTGCAAATATTAACTCTGGGCTGTCTTCAAAATCATAGGCCCTCGAGCGTAACATACACATGCCCTTTGATACACCTTCCTGACTGTATTACATTATATTCCTTGTACAATACAGTACAGTTGTTAAAGGGCATTTTAAATTTATTGTTTTGAAAATTTTTCCAGTAAACAAAGAAACAAAAAGCATCCACCAATGAAAAAATTGCCCAATTCAGAACATTTCCATCATAAAAAGTCTACTCAAGTCCACCAGTATCAGTAAAAAATATACACAATCTCTGTAGTAAAATCCACATTGAAGAAATTTGTAACTAATAGAGGTTGCTGCTAGCAAACACTTTATATATCATTGTTTAATCTACAAATAAAGTGCCTGTTACCCTTGAAGAATAAATTGCCTTTGTTGCATGCAGTAAAAAAATGAAAAGCTAGTAATACCGCAATAGAGAATGGATAGCAAACTGTTAACAGGTTCATAGTTACTAGGTATCTTTGCCAAAAGGACTGCAGCATCCACCCCCTTTACAACACAATACAGCATCAGCAATGCATTTACCTACTGTGGGAGTAGAACCCACAGCCTTCAGCATCTAAAGCAAGTACACGATCTGTTGTGCTATTAATGCAAGCAGACTAAACATAATCAGCACTAAACTTTTGCTCCCCTGCAGCTCTCAGCTCCTTGTAAAATCTACTCTACACTCAGCTGCATCTCTGAACTTTGCAGCACAAGAAATCTGGAAAAAGCGAAATTTATTGGGGCAAAAGGCCAAACAACAGGGACACATTTTAAACATTGCTTGTATAATGTTTGAAAGTTGCTAGAAGAATAAAATGCTGCGTTACCACCATACATTTCACTGCCACGTCTTGAACCCAGGGGACCCCGTGCAAAACAGTCAAAGCAACATACCACTACTCCAAATCAGCTGTTTTGTGAAAGAGGAAGACTGAAACTTTACCATTTAGTGAATTCAGTTCTCACCATAGCACAGCTGTCAACCTCTTAGCACAAAAGACCTGAACAAAGCCAATAATGGGTGACTACAACCACCAAACATTCAGTGAATTCAGTTCTCACCATACCTCTCAACCTCTTAGCAAATAACACACGGACAAAGCCAGTAATGAGAGAATATAGCCCCCAAACATTTTCAGTGAAATCAGTTCTTACCATAGCTCTCAACATTAGCAAAAAAACCTGGATGAAGCCAATAAATACCTGAACAAAGCCAATACTGGGTGAATACAGCCCCCAAACATATTCAGTGAATTCAATTCTTACCATAACTCTCAACCCTAGCACAAAGCCTGGATGAAGCCAATAATGGGGGGAATACAGTCCCAAACACAGGGATACATTTCAAATATCCATCTTGTACACTTAGAAAATTGCTAGAATAAAAGCTTGCTTTTGTTACCATACACTTTCTGAAGAATATGAAGTCCGATATTGAAATGTGTCCATTTACATTTATTAACCAGGAAAGTCTGACTTTGAAAAAAAAAAAAAGCTAATTTTTTTAGCAGAGGCCCAGGGAGAAACACTCCAGACAGCCAAGAATAAAACCAGATAATAACATTTAGCTGTCAGGCAACAAGGACACAAATGCAGAAACCACAGATTTTATGAGGAACAGAAAAGGTATGAGGGAAAATCCTGCAATATTTTTACAAATGGTGGTGGGTAGGGAATTCAGGCTCTTGCCACTTGGGCCCAAGGTACAGGGTTCAAGTCTTATTCTCTACCCACCACCATGTACACCTGGGGCATTTCACACACACACACACACACACACACACACACACACACACACACACACACACACACACACACACACCTCTCTACCTGAACGGGTCCCATCTTCCGTTCCCGAATAATCCGTCTGTGTCCCCGCTCTCAACCTCCTCTACCTGAAGGTGTCCTATCTTCCATTCCTGGTTGAATAACCTGTCTTAAGTTCCCGCTCTCAAACAGCGATGATGTCAGCACGCCTACCCGCGACTGGACTGTTAGCACAGACTTCTTAAAGAAGAATGCACTATCTTCTTAAAGAAGAACGTAAGAACGCACTAGTCAGCCGATTCCAGGGGGGTGCAAGTGCACCCCCTTGCACCTGCCTGCGGGCGCCCTTGCTGGCAAATCAAGTGGGCACAATATAATTTTTTTAAATGTTTGGAATTTTAGTGTGTATGTGTGTGCTTATGTGTTAGGAGTGCTGCAACAGTAGATGATTATTAAAGACAGAGACTTACGGACTGTGGAGAATATGTTTCTTTGTTTCAAAACCTAATACTTGGGTACGCATGCCAGATGTAAATTTTTTAAGACATAGCTTCTTGCCATTTACAGTGGATGGATATTTACATTTAATGGACAATGTATTAGTGTGGGCCTGTGGGGTTCTGAAGGATGCCAAGTCTACCACTGCCAATGTCTTGTAAAGTGACCTGGAAATGGATATTGGGATGTTACTGAAAAAATGTAGTAAGTGGGCTTAGAAATGTAGTTTAGTTAAACAAAGTGTACTTTCAATTTACAGGCCATAATTTAATTTATTTCAGGTAGTCCAGATACTGGTAGATTGTATACCATTAGACTTAATTAGGGAGAGCTGTCATTCTGGGGAAACAAGCAGCCCTAGTTTCAGTGAAAGCTCTGTGGTTGCTTGCAGGTAGGAAGTTGCAGGATGTTGATGCAATGTGTTTTATGTATTATTTTTAATGCATTTGTCATTTCAAAGCATAATTTTCTTTGATGCAAAAGAAGGCAGGACTGAATGAGCCATATAATGTTTAACTGACAATAATGGGATAGAAAGATTATAAGTGATGTATAATGTTTGCAGCTACAGTTGTTTCAATGGTGTCTGTGATGCATAACTATTTTTGGGCCTGTGTCCCACTTTTATTTTTCGCTTTGTCCAGATTTCTTGCTCCAAGGTTGAGAGGTATGGTTCCATACTAAATCAGAAGTTGTATTTACCTTGGAAGACTTTTCAGCATAATTATGAAAAACAGAGCCTTTTTAATATCTCTGCTTATTTCCAATATAAACTGCCATGCAACCTTGGGGTTGGGAGGGTGGCCTAATGGTTAAGGTGTTTGCCTTACAAACACAAGGTGCAGGGTTTGAGTCTCATAAGGGATAATTGGCTAAGCTTAAAATGGCTCGCAAGGGCAGTTAGCTTAGTACTAATCTATGAACCTATAACCTTATTTTTAAGCTACTTTACTTCTTTTGGAATTGATAGGTATGATTCATCTGTTCGGACATAAGCATAGAGTGATAATGTGACTGATTTCTTGCAGCAGTCTGTGGTTTACATAATCACAATAACGTTTCTGTGTTTCTGGGTGTGTAATCAATTTAACAGTTTTAAAGATGTTTTCCAAAAATAAATAAATAATCCTCTCTACACTTTGAGCTATTGACAAAGTCTGGGAATTTGTTTTTTTCTAAAGTGAAGGTCAGCATTACAGCTCAGTAAACTGTCAGTCTGTGAGTAACTTCTGCACAAATTAAAATGTCTGAATGTCAAATGGCTTTAGATTGGAGGGAAGTTTATTTTTATTTATTTTATTTTATTTACATTTGTTTACGAAAGTCCGACTGGGCACAGGTCCATTTTCAGCAGAGGCCCGGGGAGAAAAGCTCCAAAAATAACACAAAACAATATAATACATGTGAGAGAGAGACAGCAAATTATGGATGTAGTACTCATACAATATGGCAAGAATCATTGCGGTACAGAATAAACTTAAAAACATTTTTTTTTTTACAGTTATAATTACAGCAAGGCAAATATCAATGAGTTAAGTTTTTAGGAGAAAGCTGTTTGTACATAGCTGACGCTCTGAAACAATCTTTTGGTATGGATTAACCTGGGGATTGACACAAGTTATATGTTTACACCAGTATGTAGCATTATAGTTTATGGTTTTCTTATTGATTTACATTTTGCCGAGCAGTTGTTTGTTGATTTATTGATGGTCCTTTTGGTGGTGGGAAATTACATGGATGAATCCATCTCTATTATGATTTTTTTTCAGATATTTTGACTTCCAGACAATTTCATTCAGTGAGTGGGTGTCATGTGATTATTGAGGTTGCCTATTTTACAAGTAGGGGCTTTTTGTGTGTGTGTGTGTGTGTCTGTGTGTGTGTGTGTGTGTGTGTGTGTGTGTGTGTGTGTGTGTAATAGAGAGATTTAATATGTATACTGAATATAATTTTGCAAATGGAATTCTTAGTTAAACATGCCCCTCTTCTTGGGCAACTAGACTTGAGTAACCGATATTAGATCTTAGCCATCCAGCTGGGAAAGGTTAGTATGTGGTTAGTATGTGGAGTTTCCATCTGGTTTGATGAAGGCTATGCTACTTACCCAAGGACTACATTTATGGCTATCCATCCAGCCATCATGTTGCTGAACTACATTGTTTGATAATGTGAGGAGCTTTTTACAGGCGTTGAAGGTTTTTGTGTCAAGAACCTGTCCATAAAAAGTGGCTTGTTTATGTTGCAGTGAAGGCTGCGGTCTTTGTAGTGAGCATTTTAAGTGTAACCAGTATTTCTGAGGTAGAGGAAGTCTCTTAAGGCAGGATCTTTCTTAGCCTGGAAAGCAAGCCAATGGTGAAATTTATAGGGGCCAGTGAGGGACAGAGGAAAGCAAGAAGCTTTTTAGTCTGTTTAGATAACTACGTGAACTTAGTCCTTTGACCTTTTTTGGCAGAAATGGTTGTAGTCTTTCTTTTGGCAGGGTGTTTTGCTGAGGCACATGTCAAAAGGGGCATTGCACTCAATAATGGCTCTTGTAAAGGAAGAATACAAGGATGTTATGACCTCTGTCCCTGGATGAGACACCCTTACTAATGAATTGGGCCATGTAAAAATCTTTCCTTACAACGGAGATAACGTGGTGGTCAAAAGTCAGGTTTCTATCAACCTGGGAGCCCAAGTACCATACAACTTATTGCATGCCTACAACATTGTTATTAATGTGATAATTTGTGGGGACATCACTCTCTTCAAAGGGGATGATGATGCATTTTTTTGGCATTTAACTTGAGGCCATGTTTCTGGCACCAATTATTTGTTTGGGTGAGACTCTCTTGTAGCTTATTCAGAATTGTTTTATTAAGTCAGTAATGTGAATTCTTTACTTTACTGCAAATTTGTTGGCTTATTTTTGTGGATTATAGTATTGTAGGACTGCTGATGCTGACATTTTACGAGTTGGACTGCTGGAATGGTTTTCCCAGTGAGAAATGCTAGTGCTGTAGTGAATATTTGTTTATTTGTAATACATATATATATATATATATATATATATATATATATATATATATATATATATATATATATTAACTAAGATGTTAGAGTTAACTGTTAGATTAGAGAATTAGAATGAGAATTAGAATTTTAAGGGAAATATTAGGCATTTATTACATTTATTCACTGTTCAAATGCATCTACAGTACAGCCAGGAGATCGACTGTGGTCTTCCGGAGCAACAAAAGAGTTAACTATATGATATATTTTATATGCGGCCCCAGGACCATTTCTGTTCACTCAATGCGGCCCCAGCAAGCCAAAAGGTTGGACACCCCGCGCTGCATGAGTAGAACAACATAGTTTGTGATGTAGTAAATTTCTTCAAGGTACACCGTACCACTAAATATCCCTACTGTTGTAGCATTCATTATTACATGATAGCACTACAGTGAAGTACAACTTTATTTTCATCCCTGCATCTTCAACTTAAAGCAGTTCAATAGAAATGCTTGTAATCTAAAGTGAAAAGAGATTACTACCACTAATACTCTAAATAAAGAAGGCAGTTCTAAAACCATAAAAGTGAAGACACATAATATGCATTTCCTGCTTGCATACGGTGCAGTATCTATCCATCACACTCTTATTCCATTGTGCTGTTACTACACTGCACTTCTGTTCAGAGTTTATAGTCATCAATCTGTAATGTGCTCTAATACTTAAACGGTAAATTCTGAGTGGATAATTTCCATTTATGTCTGTGACTGTCATGCATTTTAATGGTCTTGTGTTCTGCTGGAAGAGTAAAACTAGAGGCTGTACACTTAAAACTGAAAAATGCAAGGCCGAGCAGTCTGAGAAGCAGAGCTGATACAATAACTTGTTATAACTTTGTATCATCATCAAAACACCCTGTCTGCCCCATTCATCCCCATGTTCTATCCTATCTGCCCCATTCATTCCCCATGTCCTACCCCCCTTGGTAGGGAAGTACACGAGGCAGGTATGAGTCGACTGTCATCTTCTGTTTGGAAAAGATTTGTCCTGTGACTCAGTCCCAACAAACCTATGCAATGATGTGCTGTGGTCACAGATAAAGGTGGTTGTGTGCACCATTTGATTTCTTACATGCATAAGCATGCACTACCTCATGCAGACCTCTGTGCATGAGGTGTAGTCAAGGTGTTTAGAATTGTAGACCAACTTGTACAGCACCTTCCAAAATGTAATCCCCACCCCACTCCCATGCACAGCCCAGGCAATATATGTTTGTAGGCAGTACAACACTGAAAACAAAAATCTGAAGTGATGGACTTAAGAAGCAGTCTTAAAAAAGATTAAAGTCACTTAACAATGTCCATAACTTAATAATACAAATTAATAGTCACTGTGGTGGCATACAGGGATAAAGCCCTGGCTACAACCCAAATGATCTAGGTTCTATTAGCAGTTCCGGCGATTAAAGGAGCAGTAGGGGGGGATGGAGTGTGGCCACCCCAGTGGAGTACTCAGTCCTCTGGACATTCCTGTGATAATCTCTGGTGAAGGCTGGAGATATTGTATATAGGAGGCATGGCCAAAGAGCACGATGGGAGGAGACACCAAACACCCACTTTGCATGTTAGCTTTCAGCACAGGACAGACAGCACACAGGGAGGGAGAGAATAGTGGGAAGGGTAGGATAAAAATAAGAACCCCCCCTTGACTTGAAGTAGGGCAGCACCAACCCCCCCCCCACCAGGATTCCTGTAGGATCCTCTTCGCACTTGGTAAGATATGGGTATTGGACTGGTGGATAAAGGAGTTCTAGTAGACCCAGTGAAGGATTTGGGACAGTGGAACAGTTGCCATGAATGAAGAATTGGAGAAAAAAAATGGAAAAAGTAGTACCACATGTTGGTAAAAATGCAATGACATTTTAACTTAAAATTCTATCACAACTCATTAAGCAAAATAGCTATTTTTTTTAACTTTGCCGTGTGATGTATACAGTGTATTTCCGGCTGTGTGTGCCATTGATCGGCATTACTGCCTACTTGACCTGCTGGTCTCCACGAGGCATACACTCATAGTGTAATCACCTTGGACCCACCCCTTAGTCATCTTCCCTACATAAACCACTTGATTCTTCCTCTCCCCTGGCTGGCTGCTGACAACTGACTTGACCCTGGGTCACGGGTATCACAGGTACGGCTCTGTCATTATGGTCCATGGTCCTAACTCCGGATTCCTCACTTTAGTGAATACATTGCTTACAGTGGAGACCCTCCCCCTTGAGGAGATATTGGATGTATATATTTCTCCTTTAGATAACTTGCCTGCTGCTGATGTGCTATTTTTATAATACTAGCAATATTGTGCTAGAAAATGTGCAAGAAGAGACGCATATAGCCAAATGTATTACTTACCTTACTTATTCAATGTCTGTCTCTGAGATCTGATTATCATCTTTTAAAACAAATGTAAGGCTCACATTTCACATTTTCTGGTAGGTGTTTTTGTCGGTCTTAAAAGTCCTTTAGAATTTTAACAGAGCTTCTCTTTAATATAGTATTTGTTAGTCTCACTGAGAATAGATCAAGCCAGAACTAATGTTGATATGGAATGTAATTAAAGGCTACTCAGGAAATAAACTACATTGAGTGAGGTACCCATTTGAAAATAAACTATTTCACAAGGGTCTATTAGATACAGAACTTGTTCTTTTCAGGTTTAAAGAACAGTACTATATTCTGAGGTGCTGACAACCTACGGCTCATAATACTCTGTAATTCTGTTATACTGTAGAAGGCCTGTGTTCTGATTAGCTTGTTTTATTATGATTAGCCTTTTTTTTTCATTTTAAGCATTTTTTCATATTATTTCTTTGTTTTAGGGTTTTTTCTGTTAACATATTTATTTGTTTTATTTTTTATTTTATAAATGAGGGATGCTGTGTTAGTTGGAAGAACGTATCCTGGGTTATTGTATGTTTGGCTAGTTTACTGTTCCCACCGCCAACATGAATGGAAGAAATTACCTGATGTTCATCGTGCATACAGCTGCAGTCATTACAGATGGGTTATCCTGCCGTCAGGCGGGTCCTCGGTCGGCCGAATTCCAAAGTCTAGGTCCGGCGTCGGTTGTCGTCGCCTCTTCCCTGACATCAGTGCGGCAGGGGTATAAGAGAGGCAGCCAACGCCATTTTCTTCAGTCTTTCTTGCCGCGCGGTGCCCGAAGCAGAAGCAGTTCGCAAGTGCCGGTCGGCCAGCTCCTGAGATTTACGAAAGTATTTCAGCCGAAGTCTTCTTTAAAGCTAAGTACCCCGTTGGGGAAACTTTTCTTGCCTCAGACCAATGTCAGACAAAGTTAATAATTGCATTTCTTGTGGGAAGCAAATACCGCATAAGGATTTCCACTCTTTCTGTATACCTTGCTTAGGCCCAGACCACGACGTCTCGGCCTGCCGTTTTTGTGCTAGGTTCAACAAGCGCACTATTAAGCGCCGGGCAGAGTTCGCCCAACATTATTTTGGCAAAAATGTAATTACATCATGCCGTCGGATACTCCGACACCAGTTTTAGGCAAAAGACACAAAGATAAGGACCGACATCCGAGGTCTGCACCGAGTACTGAGACCACGCTTAGGCCGACTACCGGTTCTCTGGTTCTCAGCGAGGCGCCTACACAGCCCCTGACTACCAATGAATCTATTTTACCGGTGACTTCAGTACCCGAGGTCGCAGGATCCTCGGTCTCCATTCCTACTACAGATACTGACGCCACTCTTGGCGGGGAAACTCAAAATTTAGTCAGGCCTGCCATTTCTGAAGGCGTCTTCAGGCCTTCCACCTTCTCTATTAAATCCTTCACCAAATCTAAAGCAGCCATGAAAACTAAAAAACAGGGCCCTCAGACCTCCTCCCAAGGCCCCATGCCTAAAAAACAGATGCTTAAAATGGCTGAGGATTTGATATCTCTCATCAGGGGTTCCCAACCCCCCTCTGACAAAAGACCCAGATTGGAGGAAGACTACCCTTCCTCAGACCAGGCTTCCATTAGCTCAGAACATTCTGAGGACCAGGATTATGCCTATTCTCCTTTCAAAGACTCTGATGCTGAGGAGTCTATTCCCTCGGTCTCCCCCCCTGAGGACTACTCTTTTGGCGAAACCCTGCATACTTTGAGGGAACACTTTCACTGGGAAAGTCAAGATTACTCAGATTCCAAGAAAAGGCTGAGGGAATTTCTTCTGCTCCCCCAGCATAGGCCCCTGGCTATCCCTCCTGTTTTAGATATTTTGGAGGATGTGTACGCAGAAGCCAGCCTTAATCCAGATTCTTTACCTCCAGCCCCTGTTAAACCAGACAGGTATTACCGGGTCCCTGATTCTCACCAGTTCCTATATAAAAGCCATACTGCTGACCCAGAAACAATTTCACAAGGTCCCAAGGGGATAAAGGCCTCTACTGCTAAAAGCCCTTTACCTTCAGAGAGAGATTCCAGAGCATTAGAAAGGTGTGGGAAAAAGGTGTATACATCTGCCACTTTAACCATGAGGGCATTAAACTGTCAATTCCATATGTTAAAGTACCAACAGTTTTTGTTATCCCAGTTAAAAAGCAAAATGACACAAACAGAACAACCAGATTTGAAAGAGTTGTAGGATTTGTTGCATGGTGCAGAGCAAGTGGGTAAACATACCTTGCAGTGTGGTTTTGCTGCTTTAGAGGCTTCATGTAGAGCTGCTGTCACGGGGTCTGTTATATGTAGACATGCCTGGCTCAAAGAGCAAACCTTACCAGATCATGTCAAAGCAAAGTTATTAGATGCACCACTTCAAAAAGATGTATTGTTTGGTGTTAAAGTTGAGGAGGTACTAAAGAAAATGGAGGAAAAAGCGAAATCTATGCAAACAGTGAAAGATTTCCTGCAGGTACAACCTCCACGCTTCAGCAGAAACTGGCCTTCAAAAAATTGGTCCTTTCCAGCCACGGATAGACCTCAAAGGGGCAGATACAGACGCCCAAGGGGCAGAGGACAACCTCAAGGATCTTACATAGCAAGACAGTGACAAGCACCAACCCCAAGAGGTGGAGAAGATAGATCACAGTCATTTAGAAAACAGACACAATGACTTCCCCCTATGCCTGCCAAGCAAAGCTTTGATGGCAGCACCTTTGGGCGGAAAACTGGCATTATTTTCAAAAAACTGGCATATTGTTACAAAAGACAAATGGATTCTGGACATTATAGACAGAGGCTACAGGTTCCACTTTCACACCCTACCAAAAATGAGAGGCATGCCAAACCTGCCACAAAATCAAAGGGCAGAGGCACAAAGACAAATTTCCGCTCTCATGGATATGAAAGCGATTCAAGAGGTACCTGCAAAAGAACAAGGCCAAGGTTTTTATTCCAGGCTATTCCTGGTACCAAGGAAAGACAAAGATTGGAGACCTATCTTAGACCTATCCATCCTAAACACATATCTACAGGTGCCAAAATTCAAGATGCTCACATTACAGCAGCTTCTTCCCATGCTGGGCAAGGAGTCTTGGCTGGTAACATTGGACCTCAAGGAGGCATACCTGCATGTCCCTATCAGACAAGATTGCAGAAGATACCTCAGATTTCTTGCAGGTTCAACCCATTACCAATTCTCTGCATTGCCCTTTGGCTTATCTACTGTGCCCAGAGTGTTTACGAAATGCCTGGCATCAGTAATTGCCTTCTGCAGACTACAAGGAATTCAAATCTACCCATATCTGGACGACTGCCTGATCCAAGTGGACAGCAAGGACATTCTATTGCAGCATCTGGCTTTTGTAATAAAACTGTTAAACTTCCTGGGATACACAGTGAACAAAAAGAAATCAAAACTAATACCTTCTCAACAGATAATTTTCCTGGGGGCCAGCTTAAATACAACCACCCAGATGGCCTACCTCACACCAGACAAACAAGGGCAACTGTCTCTATACTTCAGCAAAATGGCAACTCTCACCAGACTAACTGCAAGGAAAGTCCTGCAGGCTCTGGGATTCATGGCATCTTGCATCCTTCTAATCCCATGTGCAAAGCTGCATATGAGGAAACTACAATGGTACCTAAAAAACTTATGGTCTCAACACAGCCACAGCTTGGAAACAATTATACCACTCATTCCATGCCTTCAAAAGGAATTTTTGTGGTGGGCTCAAGCATGCCAAAGGAACACAGGTCTACCTTTCTGTGTATCTCAGGCAACTCAAATCATCACAACGGATGCCTCAGACTATGCCTGGGGAGCACACATGGCAGATCAGTGCATTCAGGGAAAATGGTCCCAAAAAGAGAAGCACCTACACATCAACCAAAAGGAGATGCTAGCCATGCAAAATTCTCTTATGACTTTCAAAGACCTACTGCATCCAGGCCAGCTATTGATAAGGACAGACAACACCACAGTCATGTGGTACATCAACAAACAAAGGGGAACTCATTCATACCCCTGTGCAGGCAAGCCATGACCCTGTGGAGCACAGCACTGGAATTGCAAATTCAACTACAGGCACAATTCCTGCCAGGGAAGGAAAATACACTGGCAGACAACCTAAGCAGAAACATAACAGATCCACACGAATGGAATTTGCATCCTCAAGTGTTCTCAAAGATAACTCAGGCATGGGGACAGCCAGACATAGATCTATTTGCTACCCACAGAAATTACCAGTTGAAAAAATTTTGCTCAAGGACCTATCATCCACTGGCCTGGAAAGTGGATGCTCTCTTTTTCAATTGGACAACATTGACAGTCTATGCCTTCCCGCCTCTTCCTCTACTGACCAAAGTTCTATTAAAAGCCAGAGCAGAGAGGCCACAAATGATTCTCATTGCTCCAGACTGGCCACGACAACACTGGTATCCGCTCCTAAAGAGCCTGACACACTCCCCACCATGGATCCTACCTCTAGTTCCTCTTCTGTTATCCCAGCACAACTACAAAACCCTGCACAGCCAGCTCAAAACCCTAAATCTAGCTGCATGGAGAATTCCTTAATTGCCCAACAGACTCTCCTCTCCAAAGAGGTGCAGGATGTCATCTTGGAGGCCAGAAGACCTTCTACTAGAAAAGCCTACTCCGCCAAATGGAAACGATTTTGTTCCTGGAATCAAGAAAAGGGACAGAATCCTTGGGTCATAAATATACCTCAAATTTTACAGTACCTAGCTGAGATGTTAAACAGTGGCCTTTCCTTCTCCTCCATCAAGATCCATGCTTCAGCCATTTCTGCACAATACAACACAGACCCTCCTCTATTCTCACATCCTCTATTAAGGCAGTTCCTTAGAGGGGCAAAAAATATAAAACCCCCAAGGAAACCACCAGTTCCAGCTTGGGACCTCAACTTCGTATTGGAAAAGCTAACCCTTCCTCCCTTTGAGCCGGCTTCTTCAGCAGAGCTACAATACTTGTCATGGAAAACAGCTTTCCTTCTGGCTATCACCTCAGCATGCAGGGTTCCGGAACTGCAGGCACTCATAGCTGTGCAACCTTTCATCATTTTCCATCAGGACAGAGTTTCCTTACGAACCAACCCTACCTTCATGCCAAAGGTAGTATCCAGTGTAGCTTTGAATCAGACTATCCACTTACCTACTTTTTATCCAAATCCACAGAACAAAGGGGAGAGACTACTACATTCCTTGGACATTCACAGACAACTTTGTTATTTGGACAGAACCAAGCCTTTCAGGAAATCTGAGCAACTCTTTGTGTCCTATGCTACAGGTGCTCAAGGAAAGGCTATTTCCAAACAGACAATTTCAAAATGGATAGCCCACTGCATACGCTTTTGTTATTCATTTCATGGAAAATCTGTGCCTGCATGCATCAGATCCCACTCCACCAGGGCCACAGCTACCTCTGCAGCTTTCCTCAGGGGGGTCCCTACCAGGGACATTTTGGAAGCAGCTACTTGGAGTTCAGTGCACACTTTCTCCAGGCACTACCACCTTCCACTATACTCTAAATCTAGAGCAGACTTTGCCACAGCAGTCTTGCAGGGCATCCTCGCTCCTCCTAGTTCCACTTAGTGCCTACCACCCTTACTTAGCTTTGGGATTCTACCCATCTATAATGACTGCAGCTGTATGCACGATGAACATAGTACAGTTTTGTACCTACCATAAATGTAGATGTTCGAGTGCTCATACAGCTGCAGTCCAGGTTACCCTCCCTCCGTCCCCTCTTAGGACAGGCCTTATGACAAACACCTTTATCATACAACCTATTTGGAGTATCCTTTTATGGTGTATTTGCTTGCAACTACTGTTTTTTGATTTATCTATATTGCATGTTTGCATAACATTATGTTTTGCGTTCCTTCTGGGGGCACCTGACATCTGGGGAAGAAAAACTGAAGAAAATGGTGTCGGCTGCCTCTCTTATACCCCTGCCGCACTGACGTCAGGGAAGAAGCGACGACAACCGACGCCGGACCTAGACTTTGGAATTCGGCCGACCGAGGACCCGCCTGACAGCAGGATAACCCATCTGTAATGACTGCAGCTGTATGAGCACTCGAACATCAACATTTATGGTAGGTACAAAACTGTACTTTTTTTTCATACTTTATTAGTTTGTGTTTTTTTCATTTTTGTGGTTGGATTTAGTGTGGCATAATCAACATATAGATTTTTAAAATATTTATGATTTGTATTGGATGGCATAACCTATATATAAATATTTTTAATATTTATTATTTGTAATATATATTTTATTTATTTACTCTTTATTGACTGTGTTAGTCTCACTAGGCCAGTGGAGCCATGATGCTGTATTCTTACTAACTTGGAGAAATTTGGCCAGGGCACCTGGGAACTTGCCTTACTCTTTTTTTCAATACATGCCAAAAGATATTTTACATCCTCCTGAGCTACTACCAACTCAGATGAGACCTCAGTTTAATGTCTCATCCGAAGGATGGCACTCAGATGGCACACTCAGGAGTACAGTAAACCCCCCTTTTTACAGTGTAGTATCAGTATTTGAAAATTAGATGTGTGTTTATTCCACTCCCCTTTCTTGGACCAAGATGAATGTATATGCATACAAAATTGTGTGTGTGCGTTTAAAATCACATACACACATATGTATCTCCCCCAAATGTCAGTTTTGGGCTTTTTCTTTTCTCCCTATTTATCATTGACATTAACCATCAACCTCCCTAATCTAAATATCATAATGTATGCGGATGACATCCTTCTGCTCATTGTTGGCAAAACACACCAATCTGTACAAATTAATCTACAGCCTAAATTTTCATCCCTTTGTAAATGGTTTCACTCAAACAGATTTCTAATTTACTTCACCAAAACTAATGTCATGTTATTTTTAAACCTAAAGAAACTTGCCTCTGTACCACTTTTTCTGCTTAGAGACCTGAATATAAATATCATACATACAGAAGTACATAGGGCTAACTCTGGATTCAATCCTCAGCCTCACAACTCACACAGAGAATAACACTTTCAAAGTTCTATCACAACTTAAGCTATGTTATTACATCTCCATCTCCACTTTCTTTCTGCACATATAAAAGTAGCCAAAAATGTTCTACTTTCTGAAGTTAAATATGCTCTAAAACTTACCAGCCTTCAGTCAGCGTAAAATACCTAAAAGCTACAAACCAAAGAATCAAAGATGTATACATTTGCTTTCCTTGCAAACCATAATTTATACCATTGTAACATATTTCATCGGTTCCCTATCGCAGTCACATTCACACTGCTCCTTGGTACATTATTTTTTTAAAGTACTTCACAAGGATCACTGCACACCCCTGAGAACAAAATTGCCACTCAGAGATCAAAATTACTTCCTGAGAGGCAGCTAAGAAGATAGTGTCATACTCGCTAGACCGGTGTCTAAGCATGCCATTGGAGAAAAAGCTTTCTCTAGAATAGTTCCGGCCCTCTGGAACAACCTACTGAGTAAGACTAAAAACAATCAAATCTTTGAGGCCTTCCAGAAAACACTGAAGGGAATGCCTGTGTCAGTACACCAAATGTACTTGGTTCTGTGATACGAAATAAACCTCACTCTGTATTATGATGCATGTTTGCTGTTCCTCCTACAATATCACATAACACTTTATTTTGCATTTGATTAAATTATGTCCTTTCCTTTTTGTATGTATTGTATACATTACATTTACTATTACACTTAAATGTCATCAATAATGCTTATTTTTATTATTTTATTCTATCTTAGACTTGCTACACAACTAAATGCTTATTTGTGTTGATTTGTAGTACTGTGTTACCTACTTGTATTGTTCTGATTCATATTTGTACTGCATTGTACCTGGTTCATGACTGAAAATGGTCAATAGGTCATCTCACTTATCTGTTTAACAAGCTGTAAAATAAACAGAGAGAGATAAAGAGTGTGTGTGTGTGTGTGTGTGTGTGTGTTCACACACACACAAATACAGACCATACCTCTCAACCTGGAAAGATCAAAAATCTGGACAAAGGCCCATGACAAAAGGTACAAATCTGCATGCTGATTAACATAAAATTTGCATGCAAAGTTATATAACCCCACCCATTCCAGTGAATTGTAGGATACCAACTTTCAAAGGCAAACTGAAGAACAGACAGCCAAAATATGTCCATAGAGCCAGTAGTGAATGGTAACCATTTTTTTTGCAATGTGTAGCAGTGATGTTCACTCAGAAAGGACAAGATGATGAACCTTATGCTTTTGTTTTTGCTAACTTGCAGTATGTGGGTTTTGTGGTAAAAGTATGGCATTTAATGGTAGGTAATATTCTAATCTTAGTAAAAGAATATTATAGTTTGCTAGGACCTCCAAAAGTTATTCTCCATGGCCTACTGATCAGTGGCGTAGCTAGAGTTTGTGCCACCCAGGGCAAAATGGGCCGCCCCCATACACAG
Organism: Protopterus annectens; assembly: GCF_019279795.1. Lineage (NCBI taxonomy): Eukaryota > Metazoa > Chordata > Ceratodontiformes > Protopteridae > Protopterus > Protopterus annectens. Next base: position 1,413,077,298 of record NC_056746.1, on the reverse strand, counting down.
CCCCTCCCCCCTGCAGCCATTCCAATGTCCCATTACTTGACTATTTCACCCCATTTACCATAAACACTGTAATGTGCATACTGCTTTCTTCTACAATAATTATTTGGGTTTATTTAAAACTTTTATTTTACATTTTGTAGCACAAACACTAATAGACATCTGCTAAACAAAGCAATACAGTCTCACAATGAAAATAGAGTTAGCATTAAAACTTATTTGCCCTTGAAACTCACATTCAGTGAAACAGCATTGAAACCCACAATCAAAGAAAATGCATCTGGCCAGTGGTGGATAAAGATTACTTTTGGGCTGTTTTCAAATCATAGTCCCTTTGCACACGAAACATACATGTGTTATTTGATACACATTTCTGATTGTATTAAATTATATTCCTTGTATAATACAGCACACTTGTTAGAGCGTGTTTTAAATTTGTTTTGAACATTTTTGCAGAAAGCAATGAAACAAAATGCATGAACCAATAATGACAAAACTGCCCAATGCAGAGCATTTCCATCATAAAAGTCCACTCAATCTTTTACAGTTCACCATTATCAGTAAATATGCACAATCTCTGCAGAAGCAAAAGTCATCTAAATAATTCCACATTAAAGCGAACTGTAACTAATGAAGAGGTTGCTGCTAGCAAACAACTTTATATTTCATTGTTTCATCTACAAATAAAGTGTGTGTTGCCCTTGAGGAATAAATTGCCTATGTTACATAAAAAAAATGATAAGCTAGGAATATTGCAGTAGGGAATGGATGGCAAACTGATAACAGGTTCACAGTTACTGGGTATCTCTTCCAAAGAGGACATTCTCAGGACTGCAGCATCCACCCCCTTTAAAAATACAACACAATTCAGTATCAGCAATCCATCTACATACTGTGGGAATAGAACCTACAGCCTTCTGCATCAAAAGTAAGTATTCTACCTGTTATGCCCAGTCTGTTTGTGTTGTTAGTAGTACAAACAGCACTAAACTTGTCTCCCCCTGAAGAACTATGCAGCACAAGAAATCTGGAAAAAGCCAAAATTTATTGGAGGGGGGACAAAGGGCCAAAACCAGGGACATATTTTAAACATTGCTTGTATAATCTTAGAAAAGTTGATGGAATAAAATGTTGTGTTACCATGCCTTTCCTGAAAGATTGGAGGATTGACACTTAAATGGCTATCATTATTTATTGAATTAAATTCTCACTGCTTTGCCAGAAAACCACAGATTTTAAGAGGAGCAGACCAAAAGTACATTCCAGACATTCTGTAAAACTTTGGACCTCCTTGAATCACAAGTGGTGGTGGTATAGGTAGAAAATTTAAGCTCTTGCTCCTTGTATTTAAGGTTCAGGATTTGAGTCTGAGTAACCCTAACCACAAGTTATACCTAACTGGGGCATTTTACACACACACATAGAGGCATCTGCAAATAAAGAAGCTAATGTCATTATGCATGAATTTGTAGTACCCCATTATTTTGCCCTCAAAACCGGTAAATACTGAGGAATTCGGTATAATTGAGAGGTCTGACACAGGCATGTTCATACATAGATAAGTGTGTGTCTGTGTTCTGCATGTATGTATAAGGTAACAGTAATAGTTGTATTACAAGCTTATCCCTGCAGGTCTGCAACTGACAGCAGGCTTCTTTGGTGAATAAAACTGGCTTTGCTTTTAACACTGTTTTCAAGATAATTGTTGTGGCTAGGATTCACAGTCCATGGTTAGGTGGAATGAAGTGTTTCTTCATACCAACACAAATGTAGTATAAGCAAGAAATTGACTTTGAGAGGTAACTCACATCTGCTAAGAACATGGACTTCAATTCATGAAAAACTACTTGACACAATAAGAGTTTGAACTGAATATAATCTATAAAATAGTGACTTTTAGTTCAGAGATGTTTCTCTCCATGACTGTGATGCTGAACGTGCCCTGTATCATGTTCAACTGTCCCAGGACTGATCACTGTAGGCTGCATGTTTATATGTAAATTATCCACGTAGTTTATATACTTTTTGTTATACTACAAACCACAATTAGGTGTACCCTGATCATCCATGGTCTACAAGGAAGTGAGCTGATTTCTGTGGCACAAGTGGGTGTCAAGCAGATTTTGGGCTTACCATCACTCTGGTAAAAAGATTTTCAGAGGGCAGAGCAAGCCACATCAGGATGCTGATTAGAAGATCAAGAATCAGCCTGCTACTTTTCTCTTGTTTACTGCACTTGGTTTGAGTGTTGCATGTTACCCCCTGCATCTTCAGTACACTCTCACACATTGCTGTCTTCCCACATTGTACTGCATTATGTCACAGTGCTGTCTCTTATCTCCCTCCATGAGTTATAGAATTTCATAGGTAGGTACTAGGCTATTGGCCCAAAGGCCTAAGTAAGCCTAGCCACCAAGGTTCCCTGGCTTATGCCACCCAAGAAAGTTAATTTCCTGTGCCCACGTCAAGCAGAGCCACAGAAGTGATCCCCGGGGTGTATTTCCTATTTCCTATCCACTCATCAAGATTTTTCTTGAAGAGTGCTAATGAGTAATTTTGCTTGACATAGATGAGTAGCTTGTTCCAGAGTATAGGAAGTCTCTGGGACAGGAATCCATCCCTCCAGCATGTCTGTTTATTGTGGTGACAAGGTTTAGGTCCCTAGAGCATGTAGCTCGGCAGGATTGGGATTTCTTTAGGTGTAGCATGTCCAACAGCTCTAGGTTTAACATAGCTTTATATGTTAGGCAGAGATCTCCTCAGAGTAGTTGATATGCTACAGAGTAAAGCTGGAGTTTTTTGAGACTGTCAGTGTAGGGCATCTGTTTGAGGCCAGTAATCCTCTTTGTGAGGTAATTCTGTGGCCTTTCCAGCTGATGCAGGTGTGAGGTACATTACAAAAGGGGCACTGTACTCTATAATGGGTCTGAGTGCCAAGTAGAGATGAATAATGACCTCTTTTTTCCTGGATGAGAACCCTTTTGTGATGAGATGTGCCACATAGAAGGATTTCCTGACTACTGTAGCGATGTGAATATCAAAGGAGAGACTACTGTCCACCTGGGTCCCAAGGTCTCATCACACATTCGGCATTAAGTAGACTGCTGTTTATGTGGTAGTTCATGGGTACAGAGTTTTTACCAAAGGGGATGACGTAGCACTTTTTGGCATTGAGCTTGAGGCCATGCCTCTGACACCAGGCATCTGTCTCAGTGAGGCCCTTCTGTAGGATGTCCACATCATTTGGGGACTTAACTATGGCTCTTAGCTTGCAGTCATCTGCAAACTTCATTAGCCAGAGGCCTTCTGTGTTAGCCTGCACTTCAGAGAAGTAGATACCAAACAGGAGAGGTCCCAGGACTGAACCCTGTGGTACTCCACTTGTCACTGGTTTGAAGTCAGATTTGGAGTCTGCAACTTTTACAGTGTGGGTTCTGTCAGTGAGCCAGTTGGCAACCCATCTTGTGATGTAGGGATTTATACCTAGTTTAGTGCGTTTAGCTATAATTCCAGAATGAGGGATGGTGTTGAAATACTTGGTGAGGTCAAGATAGGCTTTGTGAACCACCTTACCCTCATCTCCGGCTTTGGTGACTGCCTCAAAGAAGTCGATCAGGTTCAGAAGGCATGATCTGCCTTTCACAAACCCGAGCTGGGTGGGGTCTAGAGTTTTGAGGTGACCAATGCCTTTGTTTATGAGTTCCATGATGATATGTTCCATGGCCTTGCAGACCAGGCTCATCCGGCTAATAGGGAGTTAGTTCCCAGGATCAGTGGTAGCTCCCCCTTTGTGGAGTGGGATAACTGTTGCTGTGCACCATTGAGTGGGCGCAAAGCCTGATGTGAAACTATGATTGAACATGGTGCTTAGGTGGTGAGCCAGTTCATTCTGAATTTTGTGCAAAATGCAGCCTGGGATGTTGTCTGGTCCCATGGATGCTGTGTTTTTGGTTTTAGAGAGTGCAGCTTTTACCTGCATAGATGTGATTACAGGGACTCTGCATTCTTCCTGTATGGATATGGGCCCTTTAGGGGGTGAGAGGGGGTGTAAAGTTATCACTGAACCTATCTGCCAGGATGTTAGCAATATCAGTTGGTTCTGTAATTTTTGTGCCATTGTGCTGTAACTCAGTGCAAATCTGGGTGTTCCCATTGAGATTCTTGACATAGCTATAGAATGCTTTGTGGTTGCCCTTAGAATCAGTGGAGTTTTTGTTTTCATAGCTAGCTTTGGAGGATCTTATAAGGGATCTCAGCTTCTTACTGAGGCAGAGCAGGGAGCTCCTCCACTCATGGGGTTTTACTCTCTTTTGCAACAGTTTCTTCCTTCTGTTGTAGAGTTTGTTTATGGCATGGGACCACAAGATTTGCTTCCTCTTTTTTGGAGGATAGCGTCTTGGTTCTGTTTGGGATAGCACGATCCATGCACTTGTGTAAGTGCTTATAGAGTGCATTTGTGTAGGATTCAGCGGTTGTAACTGTATTGTCCATCTGTATGGGTGTCATGAAGTTCGCCACTTCTGTCTTAAGAAGCATTAAGTTGGCTCTGGAGACATTTTTTACCATGGTTTCCTTAATGGTGGGTGGGGGCGGAATGCGGATATCTACGGTGATTAGCTTATGTTCGGATCTGACCAAGAGGAGTTGACTTCAGGTGTGGAACACTAGTCACTCATGTTGGTAATGACTAGGTGTAGGATATTGTTACCCCTGGTGGGGGGTATGAATAAGTTGATCCAGGGCATTGGAATTTATGAATTCCAGAAAACGTTGAGCAAAGGAGTTGGTACATGAGTAGTTTTCCCAGTTAATGGTGGGGTAGTTGAAATCACCCATTATTAGGGTGTTTGCAGCAAAAAAAGCTCAGTAGATACTGCTGAAGCTAGCCGAGGATGGAAACCCATCTAACAGCCTGGATCCTCAACAACTACAAGTGTTACTTGAGTTGCTTCATGATACAGAAGAACCTTTTACTCGTGAACACGTTTCAATAACTGGCTAATTGTGCAACTTTTTCCGTAAATCAGACATGTCCAGCATAAGTGTTTTATCAGCAGAGAACAAACCATGGTGTTTAGCCAAAGATTTATTTTCATGATTATTAGGGTGTTTGGTTGAATCCTAATATTTTCCAGTATATCAAGAAAAGAGGAGTGGGAATCCTGGGGTATGGTGGGGGATCTGTAGCAAGCTACAATTTGGATTGCAGTTTTGCCCAGAGTTAGTTGCACGTGGATAACCTCGGATGCATTATGCTGTGCAACTAGCTTGGAGGTGTGGATATCCTTAATGAATATGGACACACTTCCACCTTTGGTGTTCTGGTCCAGGTTAGATGGCCGAAAAATGTGGTATGAGTTATAGCCTGGCAATGCAGGGGTGTTCTCTAGAGCTTTGAACCATGTCTCAGTTACTGCACAGATATTGAGATTCTCCACTTTAAGGAGTGCCTCGAGTGAGTGCATTTTGAGGTTTCAACTTCTAGCATTGAGTAGCATTACCCTCAGTTTTTGCTTCCCTGTTCCTGTTACTGTGGTGAATTTGTCATTTGAACCTTGCCTAAAAAATGCACTATGGGGTGGCAAGAGCCTTAGCCAGTATCCGGAATCCCAGGGGCGACAGGTGCAGGCCATCCCTGGCAAAACATCATGGTCTGTTGACCATGTCATCCCAGGCAGACAGATACTGGATCCCTTTAGAATGACACCAGAAGCTTAGCCATTTGTTGAAGTCAATCATTTTATCATTGTACTGCGGTATCATTCTGGGCAATGGCAGGATGCTACTCAGAGCTAGGGTCATACGTGCCTGGGCTACAAGATCGGAGACCTCTTCCATGTTTCTTTTAATGTAGTCCAGGGAGGTACATCTCAGGTCATTCACACCAACATGGACAATGACAGAGTCATATTTGTTGTGGAGTTACTTGAGTGCGTGGGTTATGTGGCGGATCCTGGCACCTGACAAGCAGCTGACAGTAACCTTCTCCTTGTTCAGCCTGGTGAGTGGGACATTAGTGTGCCTGACTATAGAGCCACCTATGACTAGTGTGTTGGGTACGTTGGTTTGCCTTATGGGCTGTAGTTTATTGGCACACTGAGACTGTGGGGCTATGTGTCATTTGTGTTGTGTTGAGGGGTGGAAGTTGCTTGCGTTTCTGCTTTGGAGGTCTCTATTGCTTGAGCAGATTATTATTGACAGCCTCTGTGAATGTTTTTTTGTGTTTCTATGTGTGGATTTTGGTGGTGTAGGTTTAGTGGGACTATGTGATGAGTGTAGTGTGGTGCAAGTGTTTACCTACTCCTCTTGACTGTCAGGTTCAGTTTTGGTTGGAGAGAGCTTTACCTCCAATTTGGCTAGATAAGTGCATCTCTCACAGGTTGTGGTGTTGGATGGTAGGAGGAGAGGGTTGTCTGTGTACATGAGACAATTGCTACATTGCCTCAAGATGCCCAGATTCATCAGATAGACAGGAGAGAACACTGGGAGCTGACCCTTGGATGTGCCTGAATAAAAAACTACTTTCCTCTAGACAAGTGAGGAAAGCGTGTATAAGAGCTGTTTTTCTATAAGCAAGTGAGGAAAGTAAGTACAAAAACTGTTTGCCTCTAGGTAAAGAGGAAGGTTGAGTGCTGTAGTAATGTGTAGCTTATTTAGTGCTAACAACAAGTTCTGAACAAATGCTGAGCACGAATAAGCAAATTCAAGTGCTAAAACTAAGAATCTGTACCTGGATCTTGTGGTAGATAGGCTACCTAGTGCTTACCACTCCCACCAATAAGCTAGAGTGCTTCCCTCCAACACAGAAAGGCTTGGGAGGCTCAGAAGCTTACAAACAGTCCTGGATACAGGAAATCTGTATCTGGACTAGACTAGTTACAGAAAAGGTGGGAAACGAGCGCAAACATTAGCTTTTAAACCAGAAGGTTGAAAGAGATGGAAAAACTGCCTAAACAGCCAATAAACTACAATTTCTGGGCCAGAAACCACTCTTGTGGTAGATAGGCTAGAAGGCTTCCCTCCAACACAAAAAGGCTTGGGGGGCTCAGAAGCTTACAAACAGTCCTGGTTACAGCAAATATGTATCTGGACTAGACTAGTTATAGGAAAGGCAGAAAACAAACTTAGAAATTTAATTTTTTGTTTAGAAAGTGAAAAGGGAGAAAGGAGAAACCGAAGATAATTCAAAATTAAGGACCTAAGTGGCTTGCCCTTCACAAATGTTCTCTCTGTATTAGGTAGAATGAGCTAGTGACACTAGACTGGAATAAAGCTGGGACAGAGCTGAAGAGATGGGACTGGTAGGAGTGTCTGAAGTCAAAATATGATCTCACTGTACTCAGTTGAGTGAGCAAATGAGATAGACCCAGAAGGAGTGTTCAAACACAAATTTACAGGAGGGGCGGGCAGTTCCAAAGCCACCAAGATTAATACCAGAACAAGAACAGGGAGGGCGGGCAGGAAACTAACTGCAGAGAGAGAATAATGACAGTATTCTATGAAACAATCCAATAGAAAAATAAATAACTACAGAGAATCACAGACCATGATAATGAAACAATTAAATGCACAGAAAAATAAAATGCAGTACAATCTTTAACACTGCAGGTTTGTACTTAACTCAGCTAGTAATGCAGTTGATTTTAGGTATGTAGCAGAAGCCAAACAACTCAGATATTGAGTAGTAATAAATTCAAAGATATGTGACTAACACTTATAAATACAGAGAAACCCTCTAGGCTAAGAGTTTAACACTGAATATCAAGGAAGTGAAACACAATAGCCCCCACTAACTGCAGAGACAGAGAGAGACCATAGTATTCTATGAAACAATTAAATAGAAAAATAAATAACTAGAGAGAGACACAGACCACAATATTCAATGAAACAATTAAATACACAGAAAAATAAAATGCAGTAAATCTTTAACACTGCAAGTTTGTACTTAACTCAGTTAGTAATGCAGTTGATTGTAGGTATGTAGCAGAAGCCAAACAACTCTGTTATCCCCCTCCTATCCACTGCAGTATGTCACAGTGCTGTTATTCCCTCTCCTCTGCACTGCAGTATGTCACAGTGCTGTTATCCCCTCATGTGCACTGCACTATGTCATAATGTCTGTTATTCCCCTCTTGTTTACTGAACTATGTCACAGTGCTGTCACCCTCCCTCTTGTGCACTACACTATGTCACAGTGCTGTCTGTTATCCCCTCCCTGTGCACTGCACTATGTTACAGTGCTATTATTCCCTTCCTGTGCACTACACTGTGCCACAGTGCTGTTATTCCCTTCCTGTGCACTACACTGTGTCACAGTGCTGTTATTTTCTTCCTGTGCACTGCACTATGTTACAGTCCTGTTATTCCCTTCCTGTGGACTACAGTGTCTCATAGTGCTGCTTGTTATTGCTGTCCTGCACACTTCCATATCTTACAGTGTTAACTAGCCCCCTCCTTTGCACTTCACTATATCACAGTGATGTTATCCCCCTCCTGTACACTGCACTATGTCACAGTGCTGACTGTTATACCATCCAGTCCAGTACAGTGAGAAAGAATGCTGTAAATTACCACAGACGTGCTGTAGGTGGATTGGACTCTCTAAATTGGTCCTAGGTGTGAGTGTGTACCTTCTGTGGAAGTTTGGGCGCTGGACTGGCAACGTGACACCATAAAACTCCACTGCCAATCATTGTGCAGACCATTGTTCTGCTGTGTTGACCTCTAATGGGAAAAAGCCAAAAGGCGAAGAAGTATACTTGTCAGAGTACTGCCTTTTACACCAATCTTCACTTCATACATTATGCCAAAGTTGTATATGTTGCCCCCTTCATGCTTATGACATTGTGCTTGAGTGCTCCCTGTTATCCTCTCATGTGCAGTACACTGTGTCAGAGTATTGCTTGTTTTTCCTCCTTCAGTATGATGTATCAGAGTGCTCTTTGTTATCCCCATCTGATCAGGATTCTAATTGTTCTGTTATCCCCTGCTGTGTAGTATGCTAAGTATGGCCATTGTTCTGTTATCCCCTGCTGTGCAGTGTGGTTAGTATAGTCATTGCTGTGTTTTCCCCTGCTGTGCAGTATGCTCAGTATGGTCATTGTTCTGTTATCCCCTGTTCTGCAGTCTGCTCAGTATGATCATTGTTCTCTTATCCCCTGCTGTGCAGTGTGCTCAGTATGGTCATTATCCCCTGCTGTGCAGTATGCTCATTATGGTCATTGTTCTGTTATCCCCTGCTGTGCAGTGTGCTCAGCATGGTCATTGTTCTATTACCCCCTGCTATGGAATGTGCTCATTATGGTCATTATTCTGTTATCCCCTGCTGTGCAGTGTGTTAAGTATGGTCATTGTTCTGTTATTCCATCCTGTGCCCTACACTGTGCTAGCTGTTGATCCCTCACTCCATCCAGTACTACTCTGTGTCAGGGTATTGCCAGGGACTGAACATGCATCCCTGTAATGCTGCTGTAGTCCAGAGAATATTTGTGTTGAACTACATAAGCAGTTCTGTACATTAGTCATTCTGTTACACAGATTGCAACTCAGGATGAGGTGCTTGGTATCAGGACAAACAGACCGCCTTGTGTAGCGTCATAAACTTGTGGTACTCACCGATATAAAGGAATGCTGCTCCCTCCTGTGCATTAACTCCTCCCTGGTAAAATCTGACCACAAAATGATCTGCTTTAGTATTAACCTAGAAGCCCCATGAAACTACAAACCTCTTAAGAACATTGCTAAGGCCGGTTATCTCAAACTAAGTGACAGCTTACTAAACTTCCAAGCCCATCTCATCCCAGATGACACTGAGGCCTACTCTGTGTCATGCATAAAAGTACTAAACAACATTGCTGCATAGAGGAGGCAGTACCTATCCGAGTCAAACCTATGACTAGTGGCAAAAATAAACCACCCCAGTAGACAACTAGCATAAATAGGCTATTCAGCAAAAGTAAAAAAAAATCTTCTCCAAATCAAGAAGAAACAGACAAAACAGTGCAGAAAGACACTCACTAGTCCAAACAAACAAATACATTAGAGGGCTGGTCAAATCTGCCAAAGCAAACTGTGAGGCAAAGCTAGCCTCCCAGGTGAAAGAGGTGAAAGATAACCATAAGGTTTTTTTAATTATGTTCATAACTTCATGGGAAATGCTCAGCAACGAGCTGTTAATCATGGGCGGCAACACTTACACCCAGGCTGAAACTATAGCAAACCTGCTGGCAGACAGGTTCAGTTTAACCCCCACCCCCATCACCTCCTACAACATCCAAAGAAATACCCACAACCTCCCCCGTACTGGTCATTATGAGAGAGCAGGTCCTTATTGTGCTTGTTAAAGTGAAAAACACAGCCTTCATGGGTCCCAAGAATATTCCAGGATGCTTCTTAAATAGCTTAAAATAGAGTCTATCAGAGCCACTAGAAACCCTCTTTAAACACAGCCTCCAGACGGACTTTGTCCCAGAGGAATGTAGGACTGCAACAGTCATCCCTCTACACAAGAGGGCCTCATCAACTGACCCTGGGACCTACAGACACATAAGCTTGACCATTCTTACCTGCAAGGCCATGGAGAGAATTATCATAGACCTGATCAATAATGACACAGGAAATCTCCAAACACTGTACCAGACCCAATTTGGCTTTGTCAAAGGGAGGTCTTGCCTGATTAATTTGGTGAAATTCTTCAGGAAAGTCATTAGGGCCATGGATAATGGCAAAACGATACACACCACTGACCTGACCAAAGCTTTTGATGCAATCCCCCACTTTGGGATCATAGATTAACTTACTGTATTAGGCATAAACTCCTACATCATTGGTTGGATAGTAAACTGGCTCACTGACAGGACATATGTTTTCCAGATAGGCCAATCCACTTCCAATAAGAAACCTGTTACTAGTGGTGTCCCACAGGGCTGAGTGTTGGGACCCCTCCTGTTTGGTATATACTTCTCAAGTGAAGGCCAGTGATGGAGGTCTCTGGCTTACCAAGTTCACCAATGACTGTAATCTGGGAGCAATCACTGAATCCCCAAATGAAGTTGACATCCTACAGACAAGGCTGAAAATGACAAATGACAGCTTCCAAAACCATGGTCTGATACTAAATGCTAAAAAATGTGTAATCCTACTCTTCAGTAAATCAGATATCCCTGCAGATTGTAATATTAATAGCACATCCCTAAAAGTAGACCTGGAGGTGAGGGACCTAGGAACACAGATAGATAGTAACCAAAAGTTTGACCACCAGGTAGCTATTCTAGTGAGAAAATCCTTCTTTGTGGCTCAGCTTATAGGTAAAGGCATGGCATCAAGGTCAAAGGAAGTCATAGTGCCATTGCACTCAGCCCTCATCAGGCCCATAATTGAATACAGTGCTCCCGTCTGCATTTACCTATCCAGGCACTTACACCAATTGAAGCAGCCCCAGAGGTTTCTCACAAAAAAATATATAAAGCATAAGACGCATGTCTTATGCTGACTGACTAAAGGCCCCCTATCCCTTTACTCCATTTCATATAGTTTATTGAGAAGTGATTTATGCCTGAACTATGAGGCATTCTCTGATAAAGCCCTCATGAAAATATTGCTGAGTAGTGGGTGCCTCTGTGGTCTGCTGTAGAGACTATCAGGGAACATTTATTATTTACTTATTTTTTAAACGAGACAGAAAGTTTACTGGCTAAATGACAGGGTTTCAAACACCTCTTTCATTCTAGTGCTATCCTTAAAAAATAACGTATTTGATTCACTTTTAAGTTCCAGCAATAAAATTTCTTCTGAGACTGACAGCCCTTGTTAGAAAATTTGTTTGGTGAATTCATGATGCATACAGAAAATGTTTTGCAATTTTTTAAGTTTTATTTGTTGGCCTAGGATATTTGCTATGTGTATAATTATATATACATGTATATATCTCACTCATGCAAAACTGTGGTTAGTGAATGACAGAAGCAAATAGACAAGATTGTGGGTACAAGCTTTGACACACAGTGCTACCCTCAAGGTTACTGGGTTATTCTCCCTGGCAATTCGAGAAGCTAGGTGGTGCAGGAGAACCTCAGAGTGGATGCTGCTTCTTTGGCTCAAGGGGAGCAAACTTGAAGTATGTTTCCATTAATGTCTGTATTTCATTCTTGTGTGGAAGATTTCACTGTACTTGTTTGTCAACTAGGTAAGTGAATGGGTCCTCTATGGATCCTTTTCGACCACGACCTAGGCAACAAAGGTGTGGGTAAATACAACAGGTCTGTTTTAAATACATACTGATACATTAATAGTTTCACATACTGATTTTTTTATATGTTATAACAAAAATCTTTTTAGATGACCGCTACATCTGAAGTGATATTAATTATTAAGAGATCAGTAGCTTTCATTAGAGATTTATAATGTTAATATGTTTTTGCAATCTTTATCTGAAACACCAGGAAATTATTAAAGATTAAATCTGCATGTATTCGAAATCTGAAATACCTTAGAAAATTTAGTGTAGCGAGTTATTCAGCAGTTGTCTTGGAAGGTGTAAAGATATCAGAGTACCTGAAAAAGCCAGGGTGGCACGTGCTATTGGACTGCCGGACTGCAGCCCCCCCAGCTGTAAAAAGAAAGAAAATAAAGAAAATAAAAGATTAAAAAAAAAATTTAAATTCACGGATCTGGACTGCTGCTGAGACAGTCTGGGGCATGCACAGACTGTTTCAGCAGCAGTCCGGACTGGGAAACATGTCAGAGCAGAGATCCCAGAAGTCTATGCAGTTGTAACTGCATAGACTGCGGCTGGAAACAGATCGGACTCGGACTGCAACGTCGGCAGGCTGGAGTCTTGTCGGAGGAAGAACATCTCGCGTGGTGGATGTGCTCCAACGGATGTAATGCACTATGGATTTAATGGCACGAAGGGATCTACATCGCGTGGGCAGGTTTGTAGTGCACTATGGATTTAATGGCATGAAGGGATGGGATCTACATCGCTCCAGGTAAGAGGAGAGTGTGTGTGTGTGTGTATATGTGTGTTTAATATAGACATCTACTGTTTAGAAACTTAAAGAACTAATAATGGCATTTAAAATATATTCATGTGATATTACTGAAATGATTTATGCAGCATTTTTGGAAGTTTATAGCTGTAGATAAACAATTTTCTTCTTCCGTTGGATAGCTGCTATCAGATTTATTGCTGTTTTATAGAAGGATCCACTTTTGTTGAAACGCTCCAGCCCTGCACTTCTTATTTTTCCTTGCAACAAGATTTATGATTATAAGGACAAGCTTCATAAAAAACGTGTCTTACTATCCTTCTCTGTTTTTACCATAAAATCAAACATTTCCTGTTTGCTAGTAAGATGGGTAAAGAAGACAAAGGACAAAAGTACAAACTCTGTCATTTTGCTTTTGCCCTAGTCTCAGAATTGTAGTGTATTCTGTCAAGATGCAGTCTTTAAGTCTAGACCTGATTATTTCTGTGATAGAAATTGTTCATTAGTATAGCAGGCACTTTGAATTTATTCTGGTAGCTTGTCAGTTGCAGTACCTTTGCTTAAAGATACTATCTCTATTTTTGCATTATCACCCTGTGGCTAGATATCTGTTGCAAGAATAACTGTAATTATTGCTGTGTAACAAAATTCAGGACTACCTGACAGACAGACAGAAAACTCGTGAATAAAAGGGACAACACGCATATTAATCTTCATTTTGTAAGAAGCCTGACCTTCTGCACTCCATACTTTTTTCTAAGACATGAAAGTATCAGTGTATGGTGAAATCTGATGGCTTGGATTTTAGGCATATTTCTATCCCTGACCATACAGCAGAAAGCTGTTCTCTTTTAATTTTCAGTTAGTGCATAGAAAATCCCATCATGATAAGCGATATTGTAATTTGCCTACTGCTACAGTTAACCTAAATTAGTGGTAGTTCTATAGGTCGGATAAGCATAAATGTAAATTTCATTATTACTTGTGATAAGATCACTGGTGAAAAAAAACAGTTATTGATAATGGTTCAATAAATACATAATTGCCTATATTATGAGATGTAGTATAACTTTAGACACTGAGTACCAGTCATATTTATTTATTTATTTTTTATTTGTTCATTTTTTTGGAACAACTACAAATAATTCCTAAGATACCAACAAGTGCTATATAGAATGACTATTTCCTAGGCTTTTCCAAGCAAGTCTGCAAAACTTACAACATACTGATCAGTTAGATTATTTTAAAACAGTGGAATATGAAACATCATATCCTTTACTTAACCACTGGCAAGTTCATTATCTTTGATCATGGTATATCACATCGAATTCCCCAAGAGTTGCGTGACTGAATCACATGATACTGAGGAACAGAATATCAGTGATTCTTTGCCAAAGGAACTTACTGCTGATATGTTTTCTATGTAAGAAGCCAGTAGTGATTCCCTTGTTTAGTAAGATCTCGCCCTTCTTTGTGTTTGTGTGAAAATGATTTTATATATATATATATATATATATATATATATATATATATATATATATATATATATAAATTCCGAAACTGCATTTGTCGACCGGTCACAATGGTCAACACAAAATGCTGACTTTGGAACTTCAAAATAGCAGTCATGGAGAAAATGAATACATTGACATCTGTAATTTGATGTATTTGACATAGTAGGAGGTGACATCAGTCATACATGCTATGCACCTTAACATACCTTTACACTCTCTGCACGACTCAAAAACAAAACCACAAACTGATAAATACCACCGTTGCAGGTCGCTGCACCTCTAAAAAGCTCCTAGTAATCCAGAGGTTATATTCAGGACTCCTAATAATCCAAAAAATGTCTGGTCATTCCAAAGGGGATTAAATCAGTCTAAGAAGCTTCACCTAATAGGCTTCTCAGTTTAAGAAAGCAACTAATAAGAAAGCATGCTGTTTAGTCCAGGTAGGTGGTAAGCTTCCAATTTGAGTTGCCACATCAATCCCCTTGGGAATGACCACCTTTTTAGCTATTTTATGGGGATTGTTTCTTTCTTCGTTTTTTGATTGTTAAAATGGTTTAGTGCTACTTTGTTATTATTGGTTTTATTTTTTAATGTCTTTATCAATGGTTACATTGTGGTCCATTATTTTAAGCGGGGGATGTGTAGTTTGATCATTCATCAGAATAGTCTTTTATGTAAGGGACGTCAGCCTCCTAGTACCGGCCGCTACACACAATATACAATCAATATATAATATATAACTTACTTTTTTTTTTTTTTGCTACTAATACTGCTACTATTATCAGATGGGTATGATAATAACATAACAATGTTAAGCATACATTTCCAAGGTATACTCCTAGATGTATTTTGTATATTTTATATCAACTCATGGTTTGTAGTCTTCCATCGAGTTGTCTTACAATCTGAATGACATTTTGATTTATTTACATGGCTTTTTTAAAACAGGCGCTACACACATATACTTTTCCTGGGTTTACCACTTGTGTGTTTATAGTGTCTACCAGGTATTTAAGACTGTATACATGTTATGTTGGTGGCGTAAATTTAGAGTATTAGTCTGATTACAAATATTCAGGGCTGGTCATGTTGATCTTACACAAATGGTGAAGCACAGTTTTTCTGTGGTTGTTTTTTTTAAGTGCATTGATGTGCAATTTTCAGGTGTGTCCACAAGGGGGAGTGTTTGAGTGGAGCTATGATGCTTAAATAATGGGACAGATGTATTGTTCTTTGTTTTTAGTTTGCTTTCTGAAGAAGTTGGTGCAGAGCGCCAACGAAAAGCTTGGTTTTAAGCTTAATAAAATTCCTGTTTGGTATTTTCGTTTATTGGCGTTCTTTACAGACATTTTTTGGATTATTAGGAGTCCTGAATATAACCTCTGGATTACTAGGAGCTTTTTAGAGGTGCAGCGACCTGCAACTGTGGTATTTATCAATACCTTTACATTCTACAGTCAATGGTACGTTAATTGTACTATTTTTCAGGTGGGCTACAACCCCCTGTGCCCCTCACACCCCCTGCAAATTAAATATACCACCTCTGAGATGGCACTATAGTGAGGAAATGGGTTAATTCCCTGTTGCTCACCGAACCGCGAATTCTATTCACAACGCTGAACTCAGATACTCAAACTACACTACCCATTCACTGTAGTATAGTCAATGTATTTTAGATCAGCATTCTGCCCATTTGAAGAGTGCCTTTTGACCACATGCCGGTCGAGCACAGGCACTTCGGACATTTAATAATAAACCTATATATATATATATATATATATATATATATATATATATATATATATATATAAGTATATAGGTTCAGTTGGGTGCAAGGCTTGGAGGGTGCAGGAGGTATTACCTCGTACAAAAATGCTTATTCTTTTAATTTTCACTGTTTTGGTATTTCAGGCATTTGTGTTTAGCATTGTAGTTCCTTAGCATCTTGTGAGCCAGTGTTTCACAATGGAGCCTTTGACTATAGACTTGGCTAAATGGAAGAAAAGCATATTTTGTTTCTGAATTTTGTATCTTCAACACAAATATCCATGTGATATATACACACAGACATGTCATGCTCACACACACCCCTACATATGTGTGTGTGTGTATGCCCCAGTTGCTATATACTGTTGGCTAGAACAAACTCATGGCAGTGTGGTAGGGAATACCTCAGGCTTGAACCCTGTACCTTGTATGCAGGCGTTAAGGACCAGAATTCCCTACCCACCACCATTTGTAAAAAAAAATTGCAGATTTTTGTCTCATATTTGATCTGATCTGTTCCTCATAATATCTGTGGTTTCTAAATGCTGCAATGCTTGATATTTGATGGTGCAGTGGTAGCATTGTTGTCTCACAGCTGCAGGTTTTCAGGTTTGATTCTTGGCTGGGGTGCCTTCTGTGTGGGGTCTGCATCTTTTCCGTGGGTTTGCTTTTGTGTCCTCCCATGTTACAAAGACATGTCTGCATTATTTCTTCCTGGGCCTCTGCTGAAAATTGTTTTTTTGTTCCAAGTCAGACTGTCCTGATTAACAAATGTTAAATAAAATTGACAGGCATTTGAATTTCAGACTTCATGTTTCTGAATGTTTAATTCCTTACATATTTGATGGTGCAGTGGTAGCATTGTTGCCTCACAGCTATAGGTTTTCTGGTTTGATTCTTGGTTGGGGGGGTGCCTTCTGTGTGGAGTCTGCATCTCATCCTGTGTTTGTGTGGATTTGCTCTGGTGTCCTGCCATTTTACAAAGACATGTGTCTGCAGTATTTCTCCCTGGGCCTCTGCTGAAAATATTTGTTCCATCAGAAGTAAAATTGACAGGCATTTGAATTTCAGACTTCATGTTCTCCAGAAAACACATAGTAACACAAACTTTTATTCTAGCAATTTTCTAAGTTTATAAGATGAATATTTGAAATTTGTCCTTATTTTTGGGACTGTATTACCCCATTATTGGCTTTGTCCAGGTTTTTTGTGCTAAGGTTGACAGCTATGGCAAGAACTGAATTCACTGAATATGTTTGAGGGCTGTATTCCCTCATTACTGGGTTTGTCCAGGTGTTTTGTGCTAAGACGTTGACAGCTATGGTGAGAACTGAATTCATTAAATGATAGCCATTTAAGTTTCAGTCTTCCGCTCTTTCACAAAGCAGCTGATTTGGCGTAGTGGTATGTTGCTCTGACTGTTTTGCACAGGGACCTTGGCAGTAAAATGTATGGTGGTAACACAGCATTTTTCTTTCACAAAGCAGGTGATTTGGCATAGTGGTATGTTGCTCGGACTGTTTTGCACAGGGACATTGGTAGTAAAATGTATGGTGGTAACACAGCATTTTTCTTTCACAAAGCAGCTGATTTGGCATGGTGGCATGTTGCTCTGACTCTTTTGCACAGGGACCTTGGCAGTAAAATGTATGGTGGTAACTCAGCATTTTATTCTAGCAACTTTCCAAGATTATACAAGCAATGTTTAATGTGTCTCTGGTTTTTGGGCTTTTGACCCCCCCAATAAATTTGGCTTTTTCCAGATTTCTTGTGCTGCGAAGTTGAGATGCAGTTGAGTATTGAGTAGATTTTACAAGGAGCTGAGAGCTGCAGGGGAAGAAAAGTTTAGTGCTGCTTATGGTAAGTCAGCTTGCATTGTTAATAGCACAACAGGTTGTGTACTTGCTTTTGATGCAGAAGGTTGTTGGTTCTACTCCCACAAAGAGTGAATGCTGCCGTACTGAAAAAGTCAAAATACTAACTATGAGCCTGTTATCAGTTTGCCATCCATTTCCTATTGCAATATTACTAGCTTATCATTTTTAATGTAATATAGGCAATTTATTCCTCAGGGGCACTTTATTTTTCGATGAAACCATGACATATAAAGGTGTTTGCTAGCAGCAACCTCTTCATTAGTTACAGATTTATTTAATGTGGAATTATTTAGATGACTTTTTTACTTCTTCAGAGATTGTGCATATTTACTGATAATGGTGGACTGTAGAACTGTGCATATTTACTGATAATGGTGGACTGTAGAATTGTGCATATTTACTGATAATGGTGGACTGTAGAAGTTTGAATAGACTTTTATGATGGAAATGTTCTGAACTGGGCAGTTTTGTCATTATGGGTGCATGCATTTTGTTTCATTGTTTACTGGAAAGATGTTCTGAATTGGGCAGTTTTGTCATTATTGGTGCATGTGTTTTGTTTCATAGTTTACTGGAAAAATGTTCAAAACAATAGAAGGTGTATCAAAGAGCACATGTATGTTTCATATTCAAGGGGCCTATGATTTGAAAACAGCCCAGAATTAATCTTTATCTGCCACTGGTAAAATGTATTTTCTTTGAATGTGGGTTTCAATGAATGTGAGTTTCAAGGGCAGAGAAGTTTTAGTGCTAAATTTGTTTAGCAGATGTCTTAGTGTTTGTGCTGTAAAATGCAAAATAAAACTTTCAAATGAAGTCCAAATAATCGTAGAAGTAAATCAGTATGCACATTAGTGTTTATGGTAAATGGAGTGAAATAGCCAAGTAATGGATCATTGGAATGGCTGCAGGGGGAGGCTCCATTCGACCATGATTTTGTGAGGGGGAAGGGCAGCAAACTTAGACAGCCCCAGCTGAACTATACCTCACAGCTGTCCAGATTTTCAAAGAATGAATAGATTTTTGCTTCTTATTTTTGGTTTGTTCCTCATAAAATTTGTGGTTTTCTGGCAAATCATTTAGGAATTAAGTCACTGAATAATGACACACTGAGTTTCAGACTTCATAACCTTCAGAAAAATGCATGCTAAAGTAAGACCTGTTGTTCTATCAACTGTCTCAGTTTATACAAGAGCAATTTTTAGTACTGTTTATATGTTCCCCCAATATATTTGGCCTTGCCCAGATTTATTGCATTAACAGGTTGAGAGGTACATGCAAATAAATTGCTTTATAGAATTAGGCATAGCCAAACCTCTCAACTGTCCCTGATTTTGGATCAAAATGTTGCTCTTCCCCCTAATAATCCCTCCGCAATTTTGGAAGAAAACATGGAGGGTTTACAATTAAGAAATAACTGTAATAATCAGTTATAGATTACTTTTATTTCAGAAATGCATTAATATTAAAGTGTCCCTTCTTTGACAGGTTCCCAGCTATATTGTGTGGCCATTTTATATTTTTACATCACATTTTGGTCCATTTTTCATAAAATTGTGTTTTTTTGGCAAATTAGTGACAAATCATTAAAGACTGAAGTTAGAAAATAATGACAGACATTTGAGTTTCAGATTTCATACCATTCAGAAAATTCATACTAATGCAAGACCTATTCTATTATCTTTCTAAGTTTATAAGAGCAATATTTAAAAATTGTCCTTATTTTTGGGCCTTTGTCCCACTTCTTTGTATGGCTTTGTCCAGATTTCTTGCTCTGAGGTTAAGAGGTATGACAAATGTGTCAGGGCCATCACAGTCAGCCAGAGACATTTCAAATTGTGACAAACTTGTTGCATCCCACTCCCCCATGTAGTGACTCTGGATGTGTCGAAGCAAGGCAAGTAGTAGTTATGCAGTGTAAATGTGCAGAGTATCCCCCCCATCCAAGGTAGACACAAGTACTAGAGTGGCTTTTCATCTGTCCTTGATTTTTGCAGAATGGTCTGGTTTCTGTCATATTTTTTGTACTGTTGATTTATGCTTATTACTCAAAGTGCCTGTTGCTCTTTGTTTAAGTAGCAATACTTTAATGACCATCAGGTAAGATTGGCTGAGATCGTAAGATGCAAGTAAGCTTTAATAAGCATACTGTTAAAGAATTGCCAACATTGAAAGCCTTTCTGTTGTTGCCATGTAGAGAATACTTAACTAGATAATGTATAAGCCTTGGGTATTGAAATGCATATGACAGTATTTGTAATAAAGGACAGGATTACATTATTTTAAGAAGCTCATTACACTTGGAGACTTCCGGTCATCTCTGCAGGCTTTACCCGTAAACTAAACAGAATGCCAATTATGTGTGGTCCATAACCTGTACAGTAATCCTTTTAAGCAATGTATCTTAAGCTTATTTCTTGTTTGCTTTTCATTTTTTACTTTGATCATGTTTTCCCCATGAAACAAGTAGATAGTTGTCAGGCAGCAGGTCTTTTTTTGGATAAGAAACATTTTTACAAGTGGGGGCATCAGAGATTTCTACTTTCAGCATGTTACTTGGTACTTTAATAAAGCTGAATATAAATTATAATTAGAACTGCAGTGCAAGAAGTGGTTTGAGTTGAGTGCTGCTTGTTTTTCTTATACTTGATTTTGACTAGCATTCCATTAATGTATTTAAAAAGTAATTTATTTTTTCATGCCTCACAACCTTTTTGTTTTCATCTAGATATTAAGTAAGCTGTCATGCAGCCAATGCATTGAAATATTTTTATTCTCCTACACTTCATTTTGTCTTGATTGGACTCTCATAATGACGGTTTGGCACCCAGGGAAGTGTATTTAGTTAGTTTTTGTGGTTTTGAGCATAGCTCCTCCCCTTTCCCATTGACCCCACCCATTCAGCTGTCTCTTGCAGCCCTCCTTTGATTTGAAGTCACCAGCCACCACTGCACACAGATGTGGGAAGAACAGGCAAAACTCCTGTACAAAGAGTGACAGTGGGCCAGATTGAAGTGTAGAACCTTGAAATGGGAGACGGGAATCTTACCATTGGTTCACAATGCTGTCCAAACATTACAAATACACTATAATTTTTAAATAAAATAAATGTACTAGGGAGGTCCCTGTGGAATCAGGGTTCATGGCTGGGAAGGGGGGTGACAATGAGCCTTTGGCCTAAGGATCACTCTAAGGCCAGCTATACATGCAGGATTTTCATGTCAGTTTTAAATGCATACCAATACATTAATAGTTTCATGTACTGATTTTTATGTATCTTAAACAAAAAATATTATAGATGAGCGCTACAACTGAAGTGACATTATTATGAGAGTGGTAGCTTTTATTAGAGATTGATAATGCTATTATGTTTTTTTAATCTCTAGTACCCGAGATGCTTGCAAATTGTTAAGGATTAAATCCTAATATTTTACATAAAATTAAGCTAAGATAAAAGTTGAAATCTGAAATACTGAAAAGGAGAAATTATACAAAAAAAATGGAATGAGGCAAAGTTATGTATATCCTGTTTTCTTTTTTTCCTAGGAAGGTGGTGAGGAGGGCAAGTCTTTGTGACAGAACCAACATGTACAAGAAGGAGCATGAAAAGGAGGCGATTGTCTGGCAACAGCTCGCGAAGGAAGATGAGACAGAGGCGCAGAGCAGCGATGGAGAGGAGAAGGAGAGCAACTCGGATCAGGAAAACAAGGACCCAGTAAGATTACCCAGCAGCACAGGCTGTGTGCGCCAAATGGTCTTGTGATTCCCAGTGGGTTATTGTTGAAATTCTGAGTACTATGATTCTCAGAACTAAGAAATTGTACATATAAATACGGAGAATTCATACTAATTCTGCAATTGTGGTACCTCAACAGTATTTCACTTTCTCCAAGGTTCAGAGCTGTTGGAGTTATATAAAGTAGCAGCGGTGTTGAGGTGGAGAGTGGGCAAATAACCCCTGGGAAAAAAAAAACAGTTTAAAAGAGTGGCAGGGAGTCTTAGAAAGTGATTTTACATTGTTCATTGGATCATATGATCATAAGAACTAATACCAACCTCATAATGTACCCCCAAATTCCAAGATGGAGAAACATGTCATGCTAGAGATTAATTTGTGGGTAACTGTTGGTAGCAAAGTTGACACTCAGCTTAACATACAGGGGCAGAGGCATGCAGTTTAATTTTTGAAGCATTAAGACTCATTGTGTCATTATATAAGGGACACGGTCTGTACATAAGTTGTCCTTGCACATCAATTTTCTGAAGATGTGAGCAATGTTTCTAATTCTCTAGATCTCATAGATCCTACTGGTTGTAAATTTAAGCAGTATGGCTGTAGTCTGATATGTCTCACAGTTCTCATATGGAGAAGTGTAAGATATTTTGAGATATGTCAGCCCCGCCTGATTCCTTTTGGAACAGAATATACTTAAAACTTCTTACAAGTAGTTAAAAAGAATATAAAACAATTTCAAATTATGGGAACAGCTGGGACTTCATGTAAAAGAGTAAAGCATAACATTTTTATAATGTGCAAAAAAAAGTAACCTGGTATAAAGTTTTACTATTTTCTTAAATTTGTGATATTCTTTCCTGTATCTAGAGTACGTGTAACTTTCACATTTTTTAAGTTGTTAAGTACAACATGTAAATGTGACATTGCCAAAGCACTCTGGATTTCACAAATGCAAAATGTGCAAGAATTAAGCCAAAGACTTTGATTACTAGCAGCACAAAGTACTGAGCAGTGGACAGTGGCTATAAGCTTGTTTCCATTGGTGGAGTTTATTACTTCATACAGACCTTAGCAATACGGTTGTATTATGGACAACTTGAAGCATATCATAATTCATGTTTATGCTGTGTTTCAGGGCTGAGAGCTAGCATTGTGGATCATGTCATCTAAGGTTTCCTTTTCAAGACAAAGGCTCCTGGTCTTTCAACAGCATTGCTATCTCACAAGAGATACCAGTAGACCTTACACCTAGTTTCCTTTTGTGTGCCATAGGGATCATAGCAGTGGCTGTTGGCATAGAAACACTAAGAATCGAGTGTGCCGGATCTCTGGTATCTAAGGTGGTCTGGTAATGTCGTGTAGTCTGTCACATTGTGATAAACATAGTTTTGATAGTGTGCTTAGTCTACATGCATCATTTTTTGGCTAAGGAGAAGGTGCTTTTTTGTTGCAGCCATGGGTGCTACTGCACCCTGCTGGAAAAAAATGGTAGATGCCACCAAATAACGATCACATATCTTTACTGGACATTACAGCTTCCATATAAAGCAGATTCAGTGTATTGTAACTGATTTTGTTGTCCCAGAGAAAGGTGTCTTTTCAAATCAATAGTCATCTGGTATCTTTGTGGCTAGCGCTTCCAGTTATCACACAGGTTTGTTCTTTTTGGCAGCAGTATGCAAATCCTTTGCTCATTTTAAGGGCTCCTCATTTGAATTTGGAGAAGTTGTCTTAACAAACCAGTTAAGAATTAACTAGGAGAGGTAACATTTTTCAATTTTAGAACTCTTGGATGATTTCAGCTGTGAATCTGTTGGTCAAATAACCTAGTCACTGAAGTGTACCACCTAGGTGCTGTTAACTGCATCAGATGCTGTTTACATGTAAGGTCAGATTATAGCAACATAAGAGATTATAACAGGAAACCTACCATAAGACTAGAGGTAATTGAGGTGTACCACCTAGGTGCTGTTAACTGCATCAGATGCTGTTTACATGTAAGGTCAGATTATAGCAACATAAGAGATTATAAAAGGGAACCTACCATAAGAATAGAGCTATAAGGAGATCTCCTTTACTAGGCTACTTCCCTTTCAACCTAATGTTCAAAGAACTAGACACTTAAAATTACATGTCTAGGCATGAGTGCTTCTTGTCAAGGGCACCCAGCAGCATTGCTGTTTTTAAAGACCATTGCACAGTTTGGTGTTTATTATCAGCCTCCTTAAACCTATGAGCTCTACTATCCTGAGGAAGCACTTTATTGTTTTCTGTAGTGCTTTATTTCCAAAGGCACATCTCTCTGCAGTCTCAGTAGGTGCCATCAGTGACGTGTGCAATTTGGAAATGCAGCTTTGGAAAAGAAGCTTCACTCACAGCAGTTTCTTGAGTTCTGCTATGCATCTTTCTGGTGGGTATGTTGTACAGACAGACACTTGGTAAGAACATTTTGAAAAGGCTATTTGTACAGTAACTACCCTGTATATACTTTCTTCCTAGAAGTGGTGTGTATGTATCTTCTACAAAATTTACCCTGGTTTCTTTAACAGCACAGTATTCATTATTTTGAAAGCATGCAGTTATGTCTTTATTCCATTGCTGACTAAGACAAAGTGTGCTGTTCATAGAGTGCTTAGCACACAAAGTCACACACGTGGCTGTGCAGGGGGTGGGGGACTCCCCAATTTTTATACACTCAACCACCCAGTAAAACTGAGCAGCAATGATTTAAAGCATTTGGCAGCAAGGATTTAAGGAGTTGCATGTAAGTTTGATAATCTGTGGATATGGCCTATTTAAAATAGGTCCTTGTGCATCCCAGTGAACTACTTTTCAAAGAAGACTTGTTCAGTACAGCAAGTCATTGGCATCTGTACTGCGCAAGATCCATGCAAACTACTGCATATGAAGAAGTGTAGCCTGTTATTAGCTGCATTGCACCAACATATTCCTATGGGAGAATCTGTGCAGGGCTATGCAGAGCTGCTTCATACACTTCAGATTGCTGATCTAAGTAGTTTGTGTGTGTATATGTGTGTCTGTGTGTGCATACATGCCAGATAAAATCTGTTTGATGCTGATATGTATTGGGAAATCATAAATGTATCATGTGCAGGCAGAAAATATGTGTGCTTCTCTGTCTCGGTGTCTTTGGATCTTTGAGTGAGTTTTGAGCAGTTGTATGTTTTTGTGACATATTGTGTGTGTGTGCCTATATGTGGTCCTGTACAAACATGCTATCTCATTGCATTGGATGGTAGGGAACTTAGCTGAGCAGTTGCTTAAACTGCTCAGTTGTTCACTTTCTAGCCATACATATTAGTTTTTAAGGTGAGCCTGCACGATTCTGATGACACATGACTATAAATCTCATTATACTGGTCAGCACAACTTGGTGTATCTGTGCAATGTCAGTTGCACTGCTGTGCTTCTTCTTCTTCTTTCGTCTTTTCCCGGTTAGGGGTCGGCACAGCGGATCACCTCTCTGCTCATGATTGGCAGTAGAATTTTATGGTGTCGAGTTGCCAGCCCGGCGCCCAACCTTCCACAGAAGGCACAAACATGAACACACACACACACCTAGGGCCAATTTAGAGTGTCCAATCCACCTACTGCATGTCTTTGGGATGTGGGAGGAAACCGGAGCACCCGGAGGAAACCCACGTGACCACAGGGAGGACAGGCAGACTCTGCACAGAAGGCACCCCAGCCGAGGATCGAACCGGAGAACCTCTTGCTGTGAGGTGGCAATGCTAACCGCTGCACCACCGTGGCTGCCCAGTTGCACTACTTCATATAAATACTACCAAGAATTTGTCAGCTTTGCATATGTTGTTAGACTTCGTATCATCTCCCCAAAACTTGTACAGAAATGAATATAAAATCTTTTAATTTATATTAGCGATGGCTGCAATGACTTATGAACCGATAAATCAATAAGACTCCATAAATCAATAAGACTCCATGATGTTTTGATAACACCCCATGCTCTAGTTTAGCCTTCACGTTTTGTAACTTTTTTATAGCTGACAGATTTGATGGTTACACAGGCTTAGGAATGATCACTTGCTCCTATTTCCCTTTTTTCAGGCCTACAGGAAGCAGATACGTTTTCTTTGCAACTGAAGTTTTGTAGGTGGCTGTTCATGCTTTTACTGTTTTTATGCACACTTATTTTACAGGATTAAATCCCTGTAGATTTTACCACTGTGGCATAACTGTTCACCAGTTTTGTAAACAAAACAAACTTAGTAATACACAATGACTCACTAATAAATGCGCTTTTCAATTACTCAAAAAAGGACTATTTCTCATTATACAATTAATACATATATCATATATCAATATAATGCCTCTAAAAAGCCCCTGTGTATGAAAACATGGTCTTAAATGTTGTTTCATCAGCCTTTTATAGGACAACATACTGCATAGGTGCATATGTCTATACAGGTGTGTGTGCGTGTTGGGGGGGTGTCACTGGTCATTGGCAACTGCATATAAGCACTCAGTCCTAGACATCTACTTAATTTTTTTTCAATCTGCTTCAAGGTATGAAAAACAAATGAAAGACCTAAATCTGATTCAGATTTTTTTCCCTGTTAGCACTTAGTATTTTCTTAAGATTTAAAATAAACTATTACATTTGCATATTGCATAAAAAATTTAGGACTTTACATTAAAAGCATCATGCACAGGATTTCACAGCATTACTGCCATAATGATATTATGGATAGCCAAGATTTTATATAGTGAGAGAATGGGCTGTATTGAGAAAATGCTCAGATCTGTATGAGTACTGCAGTGGTGGTGCTGCGGTAGCATTGTCGCCTCACAGTTAGACGTTGCCCGTTCGATTCTCAGTTAGAGTGTCTTCTGTGTGGTGACATGCGTGAATGGGCATTCCTTCGTTGAAGGTTGTGCGTTAGGCCCGGCAAGCCAGCATGTAAAAATCTACTGCCAATCATTAGCGGACCGGAGTTCCGCTGTGGCGACCCCTAACCGGGAAAAGCCAAAAGACACAACAACAACAACTGTCTTGAGTGAGTGTTGGAGAACAGACAGCTAAGAGAAAATGTTCTAGGCTCTTTCGCCATCTGCAGGTAGCTTTTATTTGTGCTGGCCCAGTTACTTCAAACTTGTTTATTGTAATTGGTTCTTGTGCCATTCTGACTGAAAAAAAACAATTTGCTAACCATTAACGTTGAGAAGAGTTGCAGATTGTCATAATGCTGATGTTGGGGGGTGTTGTGTATTTGAATTAAGTTACTGTTTCTGTGTTATTAAAATGTTAGCAGATTATCTGGGATTGGAGATGAGGGGATAGAAAAAAAGAGAAAATTTGACAAAGGTAGGATAGATGAAAAGATATGCTAAGAAATGGAAAATTATGGAGGTGAGAAGACAGATAGGGAAATAGAATATTAAGTAGGCATAACAAGGTGACAATAGGAAACATATTTTAAGGAGTACAGAGTAGTCAGAGGAAACGTGGTTGTTGAAATATTCTCTCTAGGTGTGGAAACATTATGGAATAAGTGAAAAAGTGAAGAGGAGAGAAAGAAAATTTATGAAGCATAAGCAACATATCTAGGACTGAAAAGAGAGGTTGTACATTTGAAGATTTGGTATTCTGTCAAAGTTAAGGCAAGGTTAATTTTGTAACAGTAAAATGCTATTGCTAATAAAATAAGACACATTATTTGAACTTGTTTGCATGTTGTGTTCTTAAAAGAAAAGTAAAACATGATTATGAAATTCTCTTTATGAATAACTTGCTATTCATCATACCTTGGCATCCACTAATAATCATCTTTTCATAATTTAGGCAAAAAATATCACATCCATTCAGAGACGGCAGCCTTTTCCATGTTCATGGCTTCTTACATTCCCTGTTATCCGAAACATGCAGCAGCATATGGCACCAGTATTATTTAACATTCACTATAAAAGAAATCCGGGGCATTTTTGGTTTGGACAGTCATCAGAGTTCATAGGTAGGTACTAGGCTATCTGCCCAAAGGCATTTATAAGCCTAGCCAGAATGTGTTGGCACCCCCTTAGATTAGTTCCATGTGCCTCTGTCCAGCAGAGCCACTGAAGTGATCCCCGGGGTAAACTTTCTGTTTCCCATCCACTCGTCAAGGTTTCTTTTGAAGAGTGTTAGCGAGGAGCTCTGCCTAATGTAGATTGGAATCTTGTTCCAAAGCATGGGAAGTCTCTGGGACAGGAATCCATCCCTCCAGCACATCCTATTTATCGTTGTGGTGAGGTTTAGATCCCTAGAGCGTGTGGCACGAGGGGAAAAGGTTTTCTTTAGGTGGAGCATTTCCATGAATTCTGGGTTGGACATGG
This sequence comes from Protopterus annectens, assembly GCF_019279795.1. NCBI lineage: Eukaryota > Metazoa > Chordata > Ceratodontiformes > Protopteridae > Protopterus > Protopterus annectens. Next base: position 1,413,049,067 of record NC_056746.1, on the reverse strand, counting down.
TCTTGTATGTCAGGCACAGATCACCTCTAAATAGGCGGTATGCAACCGACCTATCAAGATATAGCAATGTCTTGTATAATTTACTGCTATATAGAGCATTTGCACTTTAGCTTGGCTCAGTGGATTTTCTCTCAAAAGAACTTTGGCATACTTCTGCCATGAAAACAAGCATTGTTCTGTGTCACTGACTGAGAGGCAGGCCACTTACTGAAAGAAACCCAGCAGAGTAAATGCCTGTCATTCATATTTTTTTTCTTTTTAACACTAACCTAGCATTAGTATCTTTCTGAATAAGCAACTTTTATACCCACCTCTCTGTAATGGAGGGAATTATGCAACTATGACAAGCCTTTTTGTATAAATATGCAAAATGGCATTTTGAAAGAGGGGACAAAACACACATGCTATGTAAGCTTATTTTACTTAGTTCAGCAGTAGAAATGCATATTCAGGACCCCAGTGTAAACAGACAGACAGCAAACCCTGAGAGTAAGTTAAATACCCAAAATTACAGAGTCCTCCACTAGAAGATAATGAAGCATTTAAACTTTCAGAGTTTTGGTATCTCACACAGCATAGACCTTATATAATGTTACCTGTTATCAGGGTTTTGCCCAAAATGCAGGTATAAAGGCAAAGACAGGAACAGAAGTGGTGAGACTGACTTGACTGACGGTCAGTTAGCCAATAATTACAGAATATATTCTGCTTCTTTGGAAAATTCCACTGCAGTGTTATCACATGACTACAGTAACTGTTAGATCTTTGATAGTGAAACAGCCATCTTCCTGTGTAGATGTGTGTTTCACTGTGGGCATGGCATGCTCATTTTGTACAAGTCATGTTTAAGTGGGCATTTCATGTTCTTAAGTCACCTTTTTAACCCCATGTGCTTTCTGCCCTATTATTTGTTAAAAAGATGTTTGCTCTTCGTTTGCTCTTCGTATAATTGACTTACTCCACTGTAAGCCTGTTTATAAAACAGACTTACAGTGGGGATCAGATTCTAAATGACTTACTAGAGTATACACTAGAATAAGGCCACTTACAACAAGGGCAAGTCTTTTGGAATTTGGTCCCCACTGTAAGCCTGCTTTATACATCGGCTTACACCAGAATAAGTTTCTTACATAAAGACCAAGTCTCCCACAATCGGGGTGGGCTTACACCATTGCAAGTCACTTAGTGAGAGCAAGTATTTTGGTATTGGATCTGCTGTCTCTTCTTTTTTAAATTCTGCTTATAGCTTATGCTTTCTGTAAAATTTGTAGATTTCTTTTAGTATGTCTTTGGCATTATCAGTATGACCAGCAGAACACTGCATGACTCTACAGTTGTTGTTGTTGTGTCTATCGGCTTTTCCCGGTTAGGGGTCGCCACAGCAGAACTCCAGTCCGCTAATGATTGGCAGTAGATTTTTACATGCCGAGTTGCCAGCCCTGACTCACAACCTTCAATGAAGGTACGCCCATTCACACATGTCTCCACACAGAAGACGCTCTAACTGAGAATCGAACAGGACGTCTTACTGTGAGGCTACAACGCTACCGCAGCACCACCACCGCAGTATATTATTGTTAGTCCTTTAAGTGGCCTGCACTATAGATCCATAGATCCTTTTCAGTCATGTGTGTGTGCGTGTGTGTACAGAGTACCCACAGAAAACTCACATAGACATGAGAAAGACATGCAGGAGTTGTACACTGAGGTGAAGGTCAGGATTGGATAACTTCTGGATGAAATAAAACTAAAAATATACTTGGTTAAGAAAAGGCATGTTTCAGATAAGTCATTGCATTTCATTCATGGCCATAGGGCCTTACTAAGTACACAACTGATAGGATTTGCAAGGAGAAAGCTGTTAAAAAAAGCATCTGGCATGAAGTCACAAACTGAGCTTCACAACAGAAGCATAATGACTCCCTGCAGACCTGATTCTGCCTTGTGCCAATTGATACTGTTAACTGCATCAGTGGTTGTTCTTTCATTATGATGTGATGTCTATATATCGTAAAGACTAGCCTGCTGTAAGAGAGCTGCCAGTCTATGGATCATTTATGTTTGCTTTCACCATGTCAGGAATAGTTATCACATCAGAAATGGAGCCTATATCTAATCTTTACTGATGGATACCTTAAGCTCAGCTGACAAACACATAAGTTCATAGTTTCATAGGTGTTTACTAGGCTAAAAACCAAAAGGGTCTTTTTAAGCCTAGCCATGCATCCCAAATCTCTGACAAGTTTGAATACCCTTGATACATGTAAGCAAGGGCTTAGAAGATGAAACATTTACAAGCAGGGGGCCTGGGAAATGAACCATTTACAGGCTGCCTGTGTCAGTTAGAGACACAGTGCCAAGCCAGGGATGAACTTCCTGTTCCCCACCCATTTGTCCAAGTTACACTTGAACTGGGTTGGAGGAACTCTGCTTCACATGGATGGGGGAGCCTGTTCCAGAGATGGGGTAATCTCTGGGATATATACCTGTCTCTTTGGCAGGTCCTATTTATATCACATGCAAGGTTTAAGTCTTTAGCATGGGTAATTCTGGTGCTGTTTGTTTTGTGGATATGCAGGAGGTCCATCAGTGTGGTGTTGGACAATGCCCTTTATGCCAGGCAAAGATATCCCCTCAACAGCCTGTAGGAGACAGAATACATGGATAGGGCCTTGAAGGCAGTCTGCACAGGACATTTTACTTACACCCTGTATTTTTTTTTAGTGAGGTACCTTCCAGTTGTTGGATATGCCTAGTTAGGTATATATCAAAGGGGGCGCTGTACTCAATGATAGGTCTAATGAATGCCGAATGCAGTGAAACAATGACTTCCTTGGACCTAGATGTCATACCTTTGTTTATAAGGTGCGCAGCATAGAATGATTTCCTCACTACTGTAGACATGTGATGGTCAAAGCCTAGATTACTGTCTATGTGTGTCCCTATGACCCTGACTACTGGGTCAGCTCTAAGGGGTGTGTTGTCAGTATGATAGTTACCAGGGATTGATAACTTCCCAAAGGATACTATTATGCATTTCTTGGCATTTAGTTTTAGTCCATGGCTGACACTAGTTGTTTGTCTGTGTCAGCCCTTCCTGGAGAACATTTGTGTCAGTGTGGGATTCAATGACAGCTCCTAATTTGCAATCATCTGCAAATTTAGTCAGCCAGACCATTAAAATTGGCCTCGACTTCAGAGAAGTAAATGCCAAAAAGGAGCGGTTCCCTAGCTTGTACAGCATAGCTTTAAGAAGGCACATCACCTATAAGTGGAATGCTTGTCAGGTGTTCATCTTCCTATTATATGTGTAAAACCCAATTTTGAAAGTCCCAGCTCTTCAAAAAGTCATTCAAGTAAGACATAGCAAATTCCAAAACTCACTCTTACAAATTTAATCCTTTTTAACAGGGGGGCTTTACACCCTTGACAGGAGGAGAGTACACCCATTAATCACCCATTGCTTAAATATATACCAACTCAATATTGTTATACCGTAGAGTAAGGGAAATATTCCATATCTCAAACTTAGTGTATATTCCCTCAATATGCACATTAATTTTCGATATCCTAATGATTACAATTACTTTTCTCAGAAAATGAATGGAAACCCTACATGTTCTGCCATAGCTATTTGCATTAAAGATCTTGAAGTGTTCACAACGTTATATTGCCTACCGTTTCACTCTGCTGTTTGACTACTTCAGTGGAAGTATCTTATATGGCTGACCTGTCAGTTCAACTTTGCTGTATTAAACTAAAATGATATTTTCTCTGAGACTGTAAGAAAATGCTGAAAGGTATTAAAAAGACATTTCGACATACCCACTGAATGAGGTCACGTATTAATACCATCCATGTACTTCTGTAGCAAAACACCTTTGGTCAGTGGCACATTTTTTCCCATAATAACATTCAAGGCTAATGTATTTTGTTCATATTCTACAGAGGTGTTATGGACCTTTACAATAGCAGGTTGTTATACTTTTCTCAACTATCCCTAATATTCAGGGACATACCTAACTTTAACTCAGATTTTTGCTGTATCCTTCCTAAAATGATTTTGGGGGGATAATCCATGGTGGATTATATCCAAGAAATACTGCCAATCATAGCTACAGATTTCTTTTATTCCAAAAAATAAATTTTAACACCTTTATTAAATTATCACTTAAGACACAGAAAAACACGTATTAATATAAAAGAAAACAAACCATATTTACATGTTTCCAGTTATATACATTACACATCACGTCCTTTTTTATAATTCTCATCAGTCCAACATTACATAAATTGTTCAATTCCTGCTTTCCCTTAAACCTTATTCCTCCTCCAGAACATTATTCTTTGTGTATTGTTCCCACAATTTCTATTTATTTCTAAGTAATTTGCGCCTTCCCTTCTCTAAAGATCCAACTTCCAGTTCTTTTATCTCTGTACAATATTCAGTACTTCAAATGCAGTTGGTCTGGACTTTGATTTACATTTACTGGTAATTGTTTTTTTGGCAGCCAACAGCATTAAACTTAATAAGACCTTACTATGTCTAGTCAGTTTAGATCCTGTGTCCGATCCCAAAAGAATAATTTCTTTAGTTACACTTATTTGCTCTCACAATATTTCTGACAGAGTACTGTGTTTGGAATTTTTTTAAATTCTGCCATCTCATTAGACTCCCAAAACATATATTCCCAGTTACCTCTTTCTTCCCCATCACACCTCCCAACATTTGCCAGTGACCCGAGTGAAAATTCTTTGTAGTCTACTTGGAGCATACATATAGCCAAACATTTCCAAGCAAAAATCCTAAACCTTCTAGTCTTGGTTGCATACTTGGGAGCCATACATATGTCTTCCCATTGTTCCATTGTAAATTGCTTATCCAATCTATCTTCACAATCTTTTCTAATATCCTCTAACGATTCTTATAGTTATTGTGCAATATTTTATATGCCTTACTATTTATCAATTTGTAACAGCAGCTTCTGTACTAGATTTAACTAAAAACTCAACCAGAACCAGGTCTTTCACTAAGGATTCCCCCATCTCTTTGTCTTTGCCTATACTCTATCAATTCCTGATAAGGGGCACAGTCTCTAGTCTGCAGGCCAAATGTCTTCCTGGCCTCATCCCATTTTATTACCCTTCCCTCTCTAGTTACTAGCTCCCAGTACCATGGTTCTTTTGCCAGTGTTCTCCGGTAAATTCAAGCCCCCTCTTGCCTATTCTTTGAATCCCTACTTGATGTCATTCCTATTAGCAAAATTTACTTTTTCCGTTCTCATGCTGGCTTAGTTCTTAGCATATTTTCTTCTACTATATATTCTGTATGTCTGTTGTTAATCTCCTCAAGGATCTGCATGCAAAATCCAAGTGTCTCCTTATTTCTTGAATCCCCCCCACCCCGCTTCATCATCATCCCTTTCCACTTTGAATTATAACTTTTTGTTTGTGTTATGTGTATGAGCCTTAATTATGTAGTTCTAAAATATCCCTTCAAATCAGGTGATTCAAAACTACTTTGTTCTATTGGAAAGATCAACTTATCCCACTTGACCTTTGCCTTCCTCCCCTCCAGTAAACTCCGTTTAACTCTTTATTAATTTTTGTCCACAACTTTTCCTCTGATTGATAAAAATATGCATGGCCTGTGAATAAAACTAATGGGACTAAAAACATTTTCATTGCTTGTATCTTACTATCCATATGCAAAAAAGATCTTCCAGTTTATCAGTTTTTGTATTTTCTTTAGTTTAGTCTCTTCCTGCATATCCTTATCTGCTGTAACAGAAGCCTTTTTAATCAATACTCCTAAATACTTCATCTTCTCTTGTCCCCATAAATATAGGCATAGCTGAACAAATTCATGTGTGGGTACATAATTTACAGTTAGAGGCTTTGTTTTATCTTTATTGATTTTAAATCCTGAAAAGACTAGAAACTCTAAAAATGTTCCACAACAATTACATGTACTTTTCTGGATTTATCAGGTACAAAATAATATCATTTGCAAATAAAGCTAACTTTTCTTGATTACCATAAGAATTATATCCATGAATTTCTGAGTTCCTTATTTTCTTAGCCAATGGCTTTAAATCTAGAGTAAATAACAAAGGGAAAGAGGACACCCCTGCCTGCTCCTCTTTTCGGAGACAATTTATCAGAGAGGAACCCTAACCCTCCAACTTTAATTCTTGCCTCTGATCCTTCTTATACCTTCATAATTAACCTTATTGTATCAGGGTGTGACAAAAGGAGGTACTTCCAGCACAGTTAGCTGGACTTTTGTAAATAATTATATGTCATTTGTGAATATCAAACTAATTTATACAGGATGCTGGTGTTACAAATGTATTAGAACTGCATGTCATATAAGATGCTTGTGTTACAAATCTATTAGTACCGTATGCCGCGTATATATCAAACTTCTTAGTACAGATGTGTGTGTTGAAAGGGTATTTGTAAAGTGATATGTTTGAAATGTAACCACAGTGTGCCTGCTGCAGAGAATAAAAATGTACATGCACTATTGTAACTGTTTACATGTATTTGTTTTAACAGAGGAAACTGGGGGGTTAACCTCAGTCCAGCAAACTTTAGAAAAATATCTGAAATTAAATCACTTTATAGGCTAGGCTGCAAAGATGCTATCTCACTCTGAAAGCAGCCAGAGAGACAAAGTATATATTAGGAAGCTTTCTGTATGGTCTTTGGGGTGAACTAATCACTAATCTGAAAGCATGGATAATGCAATTGTTTTATGACTTCCAATACCTGACAAACATCTGAGCAAAAAGCCCTTGTATGTGTATATTTTTATGGGTAGGTGCTAAATGCTGCCAGCATCAGCAATGGAAGTTTTGCCTGGGAACTAGAAGTCAGATGACAAGAAGTGATGTCACTTTGCAAGCTATCCCAGCAGTAATATTTTAGATAATGTTTTGAGAAGTCTCTTAGTGAGACAAAGCATTCTGCATTCTGTCTTGGACCTGACAAGAAGAACCATTCACTAGATCATCTGCCTTGCTGTATTTGTAAGTTACTAGGGAATAGTATAATTCTCTTAGATTCAGTCAGCCATACAGTGAAGCTGAGATTAGATATTAGTTTTCTTTATTTGTGTGAGACTGTCCTTCAATGTTGTTTTAAATATTTCCTGTGATTTTGAACTCTGATTCACTGTGAATATATACTTAGTATTTTATCTCTCTTTTATTATTTATTATTAAATATATTTTTTGTATTTTCTTAATACATTTTTCGTGAGTGAACATATCTATAGTGGTGTCTGCTTGTTATTATTGGTGGACATTGACACTGCTGGGCTCATTTTTGGTTTATTAGTGAAATTTTGAGCCCTTGGGAAGTATGGATTCACTTGAAGATATTCCTCCGATTTTCTCCCCTATTCGGAGAGAGGAACTGCATCAAGTTCAGTCGGAACTTGCGACTGTTAAGAGAGAGCTCACTTGTCTCATAGAGCTCCTCACACGACCTGGTCAACGAAGTATAGGAACTAATAGTAAAAGGAAGCGTCATTCATTCCCCATTGACGACATGCTTAGTGCGACATGAGGCGAAAGGCCAGAAGGAGAGGAAAAGTTCAAGAAGGCGATGCCAAAGAAAGTGGAAATACAAATGGATGTGGAAGCCTTTTATTTGGAAAGGGTCAGAGAACAATATTGGTTCTGAGATTTTAAGAATGGGGGCGAGACCGAAAGATACGCTCGGACAGGGCGGACTTAATAAACGACATAGTAATGTAAGCAGGAGCAGTACTAGAGAGGAACAAAATGGATGTTCTATGTCAGAACATACAAGGACATTACAGAGACACGTGAGTAATATTCAAAATTCTGTGCTGCAAGATAAAGACAATATATATAATAGAGGTTTTGATTACCTGTTATCTAAGCAGTATGTGTTTTCTGATAAAGACCTTGTAGAGAAAACACACAAAGATGTGAAAAGCAAAAATGAATCTATTGATTGGACTTTGAAAGACATGATTTATAAATTTGAATCAAAAATGTTTGTAATTAAGAAAACACAGTTGGAAAATGACTATCTATCAGAGCGAATGATAAAAAGAGTTGTACCTATGGGATTAAGGGTATATAAATTCCCATTTGGGTTAGACTGTGATGATAATGTAGTAGCCGAATTTGTTGAAATGTTTAACAGGCATGGTATGGAATTGATGGAGAAGATTATAAAAAATAATGATAAGAAATTAAGTGTGCTCATAGAACAAGCAGAGATTTTAGATAGAAAAATTAGAAATGATCTTGTATTTATTGAAAATAAAGATCTATATTATAGGAAAATGGAAAATATTGAGTTTAAGTGTAACAAAATATTTAATACAAAATGTAAAAAAATGCAGAGATCTGAATGAATACAAAAATAATAGGGCATATGTGTTAAAAACTGACAAGATAGGTAAGGAAAATAGAGAAAGGGATATGTTCATAAAGGACAGTACACATATGGAACAAGGGGTAAACCCTACTTTAGTGAATACAATTATAGAGATTTTAATGAGCCCCAACATTTTCAATATCGACAAGAATGGGATGTGGTACTGGAAAAAGACAGAGGCCAGCCAGAAAATGGATGGAACAAAAGGAACAGGAACAAAAAGTAGAAGTGGTAGACATTATAGTACAGGACGGAATAACATTCACTATGAATGGATACCATATATATAACTACGCAGGTTTAGAGTTGACAAAAGAACATTTTCATTTATGTATGAAAGGTTTGAAATTTGTACCCACTAAAAGGTTTGATTATACGGAAACAATAATAGAGCTTAAAATGTATATGAGAAAACTGAATCTGGCATATTTGTTTCAGGAACAGATACGAAATGAAAGGAGAGAAAGGAACACAGAATCCAGGAACAAAAGTATTTTTAACCCACCCTTAGAACCAACACTTAATATTTTGGAAAAAGCCATCATAGAGGATATTTATAAGTTGAAAAGTAAAGAACAGTATGGGTCAATGAACTATAATCTAAGTGAAAAAGAAAATGAAGGTTTAAAAACTCTTAGGGGAGATGACACAATCAGAGTGATGTGACCAGATAAGGGGGGAGGTATGGTTTTTTATGATTCCATGGAATACTCCCAAAAAATATTTGAAATTCTAAATGATTTAGATACATATCAACCATCTTCACTGAATGAAATTAACATTAGTCATAGAAGAATTGACTTTTATTTAGAAGATTATTTTTTGGAACAAAGAATTTCTGGAGATCTGTACAATTATTTAAAAGTAGTAAAGCCAATAGTAGCAACTATATTTGGCATACCTAAAACCCATAAAGGCCTGGATAACTTATTATTCAGACCGATAGTGGATGGTCGTGGATCAAAAACCTACCCCTTTGGTGTGGTTATAGATAGATGGCTAAAGCAACAGATAGTGAATGGTGGGCATATACTTAAAGATTCTTGGGATTTTCTGGGTAGAATACATAATGATTTGTGGGATCAGGAATTAATTTTTATAACCACAGATGTGGTAGACCTTTTTGCATTCATTCCAAAAGAAGAAGGACTGGAAATATTCTCAGACAGTCTACATAATAATACTCTAGTAGATAATGTTAAAAAGGAGTTAATCATGGAACTCGTGGAAATAGTTTTAGAGCATAACTATATAATATTTGAAAGAGAATACTACACGCAATACAAAAAGGTTGCTATGGGGGCATCATGTGCCCCTATATTTGCAAACCTTGTATTGCTGCAATGGGAACAAAGCCATGTCTTCCAAAGTAGATTCTTTCAGTACATGAACTTATATGTGAGATTCTTGGACGACATTTTTATTCTATGGAAAGGACCAGAGAATCTAATAAAGGAATTGATTCAACACCTAAATGAGAGTACAAGATTTTTAAAATTTACACTCACTTATGATAAGAATGGTATAAATTACTTAGATACATATATAGAGAAATATGAAAAGGGTTTTAAAAGTAAGGTATATAGGAAACCATCCTTTAGTAATTCTTATTTACAATATTCAAGTGATCACCCTTTTAAACAAAAGAATAGTATAGTAAAGGGGGAACTAATAAGAATAGCTAGAATGACCTCAAATATTGAAGATATTGATAAAGAATTGAAGGGGGTTGTTACCCTATTTCAAGAGAGAGGTTACCCCAGAAAAAATATTGGATGAATACCTTAATTACGTAAGAAGTGAATGAGGAAAAAAATATAAGCCATTGCTAGGGAAACTAGAGAGTACTAAAGCGGGTAAAAGTTCTATAGACAAAGAAAATAATAGGTTTGAGAACGCTATGGTAGTTCCATATGGAAAAAATACATATGAGGTAGAGAGAATAGTGAAAAGGAACTGGGCTATTTTAAGGAATAATCAGAGGTTGTGGAATATTGGTGGTACTAAACCAAATTCTGTTTATAAAGTAGGCCCTAATTTAAAAAAAACTTTTGAGAAGGGCATGAAAAATAAAAATAGAGACGGCACTAAAAATGTGGACATTGTACGCAATGTAAATATATTTACCGAGATGAGAAAGTAACCATCAATAATTCTTTACAAACCACGGTTAGATTTGAAAAAGGTCATTGTCAGACTACAGGAGTTATATATTTGGCTATGTGTAAGTCCTGCCCTCATTCTATGTAGGTGAGACAAGACTAAGGGACAGGATTTATGAACATACATACCAAATTGCTACTAAAAATGTAAATAATGCCTTGTATAGGCATTCTATTAGTTGTGTGGCATATAAAGAGTTTAGATTTGCAGTCTTAGAAAAAGTGTCACAAAACCCTGGGGGGGGGGAGACTATAGAAGCCACATTGAAGAAAGAGAATTAAGATGGCAAATAAAATTACAAGCAAGTCAGCCCTCCGGGCTAAATCAAATAATTTCAATAAAACCTATACTAATTAAGAGGATGGAATGTGGAAAATAAGACATAATGTATTCATGTTTTTATATATATTTTTATACATTTTTTATACAATTGTATAAATATGCATTTATATGTCACAAATATATATGTTTATATTCATACATTTTTGTGTATTTTTAAGATAAATTTGAGAGCACGCTTAATTAAATATATACTATAATATTAGTTTTAAGTATAACATACTATATATCATATATTAGTATGTTTTAGAAATGGGATGAATTTTAAATGTTTGAATTTCAAACCTGTCCTGTAAATAGGTTTGTTTAAAAGGGATGTCCCTTTAAATGTTGTATTACATATTTTAAAAAAAAAAATGTAATTGATGATGACATCATTATCACAGGGGGATATAAGGAGGGAAATTGGATAGTAATTTGATTCTGATGAAATCCCTATGGAAGGGAAGAAAGCTCTCAATCTAATTTTTTGTATTTTCTTAATAAATTTTTCGTGAGTGAACGTATCTATAACGGTGTCTGCTTGTTATTATTAAATATATTTAAACCTTTCATTGTGGCTGATCTTTGTAGAGATATTTAAGCTTTGACAGTACTTGCATATTTATTTGGTGACACTCTGAGCCACTCATAACAGCCTTGCTTTTGGTCAAACTACCATGTGTATTAATAATAATATTACACAGTAAGAATGGACACTCTTTGTTAAGGACGTTAAAGTAGCTGTCAATGGGTTCTGCTGGCAGTGGTAACTACCTTATAGTCTGGGCAAAAGGGGCATAACTAGTAAACCTGTGCCAGCCTTGCCCAGGTGTGTGTATAAATCAAATCTCAAAGTATGTGTGCGTGTGTGTCAGCTACTTGGGCAGGGACACAAAGCACTGCTTGGACAGAGATGGTGCTGGAGGTCTTGGCTTGGTTACTCGGCTGAGATCTCGACTCTATAGCTGTGCCAGTGGGGAGTCTTATTGGGGATATGGAGAAAGAGGAATAAACCAGCCCCGGACTGACCATGGTCTCTGTGTGGTCTTAATGGAAACTGCACTTGATGCAGACAACTGCATCTAGTGATACTGTGTGTACCTGTTATCCTCCCAGTGAATGTCCCCCACAGGTGCCAGTGTTGAGGATTGAGGCTCCTTAATTACTGGTCCACTGGAGGGTCATCACATTTGGTTGGCAGTAGTGGGATCACCACATCACATATTGGGAGTCAGTGGTGTGGATATTGAACTCCTGTAGCTTGTAAACAGTGGTCACTAAAGAAGGTGTTTGTACTCTCAGGCAGCCACATGGTAGACATTCAGAGTTTCATATCACAATATTTTTATTTATTTTTGTTAGCTTAGTTAGTTAGGGAGAGCAGGCAAGGATGTCAGCAGAAGATTATGACAAGCTGACAAGGAGCCAGTTGGCTGAGATGTGCCAGGCCAAAGGACTGGTACATGCCAACCTGACTAAAGTGGAAATGATTGCAACCTTAGTCACAGCTGTATCACAGACCAGCAACCAGGAAGACAGCCAGACTGGCCTTAGGAATGTACAGCTCTCAGAAAATGGACAGTTCAACTTTTCCTCAGAAGATTTAAAAATCCATCTGGGGTTAAAAAGACTCGAACTGGAGTCCAAACATTTGAAAGTAGAACAAGCAAAGAGACTGCAGCATTTTGATGTTGAAGCAGAATCAACAGAGAGACTGTGACATTTGGAAGTTGAAGAAAATGAGAGGCAGAGGCAACATGGAAAGGAAATTCTGACTCTTCACCAGGGTCATGGAGGTAATGCGAAAGGGAGTAACCAAACCCCAGAAGCAATAAAGGTCAGTAAATTTCTTCCACAATTTATAGAGGGTGATAATTTTGATAGTTTTATTCATGTAGGTTCATAGGTGTGTACTAGGCTAATGGCCCTGGAGCCTATATAAACCTAGCCCAAGAAGACTCCCTGGCATCATGCCACCCAAAGTAAGTTCCCACTGCCCCTGTTAAGCAAGGCCACTGAAGTGATCACTAAAAAAGGTGAACTTCCTGTTGCACATCCACTCGTCAAGATTTCTCTTAAAGAGGGCATATGTTTGAAAAGGTATGTGAATAGTATAATGTTCTGGGTATGGTTCCTGACCCCCGTACTCCATGGTAAAGCTGTAATGTTTCTAAATTGTCTGATATTGATTGTCTAGACTATAACCAAGTAAAGAAATGTTTATTAGAGTGTTTTAAGTCAACACCTGAAGCTTAAAGAAAAAAAGTTTTGTGAACATAGACACAAGGCAGATGAAAGTGTGTGTGATTATATTGCTGAGCTAAGCACTTATTGTCATAGGTGGATGAGTGGGTGTCAGGTCACCAGTTGTGAAGGGCTAGTAGACTTTTTGATGAGGGAATAAGCCCTTAGCACATTGCCTGAGGACATGAGAACATGGCTGGCAGATAGGGAATGCAATACCACAAATGAGTTGGGGGGAAAAGGAGACCTGTACCTAGCAAGCAGGGCATCACTGCACAGAAAAGGGATACCCAGTGCTGGATATGGTTATAAGGGAACCCATGATGGGCAACCTGAACCACCACTACAGAGTCCTCCAGTAACAGGGAAGCCACTAGTTCAGGTTCATGGCCAGGATCAAGGGTTAAATGTTTTAAATGTAACCAGTGGAGCCATGTAGCATATAGATGTCCATGGAGGCAAGGTGGGGAAAAAAGTTATGGAAGCCAGCAAGTGGGAATAACAGAATGCCAGTGGTAAGTTGTCTGGAGACAACAAGGGTATCAAACTACCACAACAGGTTATATCCTATCTTAGTAGATGGAAAACAGGCCACTGCTAAGAGAGACACAGCCTCTGGCCTAACCATTGTGAAGCCTTCAGTGGTTAAAGAGAAGCACTACTCACTTGGGTAGTCTACTCCGGTCACAGCTTTAGGAGGGACCCCATTCCAGATATCCTTCTCTAGGGTTCACCTTGACTGTAAAGGTGGAAAAGGAAGCAAGCAAGTAGGTGCGTTTGAGGATATCCCTGCAGATGTCCTGATAAGGAATGATTTTGATAATACAGTACTTGTGTGCATGCAGTTAAACGCAGTCAGGCTTGGAAACAGGCATGTGGATGCGGCAACCTGGGGGGACCCAGACAGACCACACACTTGAAGCCAGGACTGGTAAGGTGGCTACATCAGGGAGAGAGCTACCCTGTAGCAGCGAGATGGAAGGTGAGTCACAGCTGCTTGTGGGTACTGATGTTCCCTTGGAGAGAGTGAAGGCAAGGGCAGAGGTGAGTAGTAGTTCCCAGGCTGACAGTGAGGCACCACTGTCAGAAGATACCAGACAGGTTCCTGACCCAGAGACTCCCCAGACTCTGGAATAGACTGCCCATACATGTCAAGCAGAGTGCCTCTTTGGCCCTCTTCAGAAGGAACCTTGATGATTGGATGGGAGTTAGGAAATTCCCCCTGGGGATCATGTCAGTCACCCTGCTAGACAGGGGTCCAGGGAAGTAAATACTGTGGGAAGAAATAGCCAGGGTATTGTTATGGCTAGGCTTGTATAGGCCCTAGGGCCGATAGCCTAGTACCAACCAATGAACTTCTTGTGGAAGGAGAGCTGGGAAGGATTACAAAGAGAGAATTGAGACAAGCTCAGCTGTCAGACCCTACATTACAAGCTTGACGGAGGTAGCTAGGGAGGCTCTTGCTTCTCAAGGAAAAGAGGATTCTGTATACTGGAATAAAGGGTTACTGTACAGAGAATGGACCCCTGAGGGAGGGCTAGAGGGTGAGAGAATACAGCAGTTAGTAGTGCCCAGAGTCTACCATCTGGGACTTCTAGCCATAGCCCATGACATTTCCTTTGCAGGTTATATGGGCATAAAGCACACCAAGAGATGTATTATGCAGAACTTTTATTGGCCTGGTATTACAAGGGATGTAACAGGGTACTGCAGGACCTGTAAGCAGTGCCAAAAAGTAGGGAATGCAGGAGATGGGGTCAAAGCTCCTTTGATTTCTTTGCCTATAATAAAGGAGCCATTTCAGAGGGTAGCTATGGATATTGTGGGGCTTCTGAGTACCCCAAGTTTTACAGGGAAGAAGTATATCCTAGTGGTAGTAGATTATACTACTAGATACCCTGAAGCAGTGGTCCTGTCCTTCAGCAAAGGAGTTTTCCCAAAAGAAATACTGACTGACAGAGGTGCCAATTTCATGTCAGACCTGCTGGCTTGTCTGTGGAAGAACTGTGGGGTGAAGCACCTAAAGAACACCCCCTACACCCCAACAGTAATGGTCTGGTGGAGAGGTTAAACTCTACACTAAAGACCATGCTACGGGTATTTGCAGACCAGTTTAAGAAAGTGGGACAAATATTTCCCCTATCTGTTGTTTGATTACAGAGAGGTGCCTCTGGAATCCACAGGTTTCTCACATTTTGAGTTGCTGTATGGGCATAGGGTGAGGGAACTTCTAGATTTCTTTTGTGATGAGTGTGAAGGTCAGTGTGAATGCCACAAAGAGTCTGTTGTGGCATATGTCCTAAACTTCAGTATAAGGCTAAGGGAACTCGTGGGCTTGGCCCAGAAGATTCTGGCAGGAGCCCAACAGCAGAAAAAGGTCTGATGTGACAGGAATGCTTGAGCCAGAGAGTATGCTGTTGGACAGCAGGTAATGGTTCTCATTCCTGTCAGACACAGAAAGCTGCAGGCAGCTTGGGAGGGACCCTTCAAAGTGGTAAGGAAGGTCAGTGATGTTAACTACATGGTAGAATTGCTAGGCAGGGACACACACTGTACCATGTTAACATGATGAAACCTTACCATGATTGAGAGGCTCTTGTGCTGAGTATTTGCAGTGGATGGCAGGAGGAGTCTGAGGGGGATCTGGTGACTGATCTCCTCAGTGAGGGTCTGACTGACACCTCAGTGGAAGGGGTAGCAATGTCCCTGCAGTTATCCCCTACCCAAGTTCAAGAAATCTGAGCAGTGTTACAGGAGTTTGGGGCCATGTTCACTGGGAAACTGGGGTGCACCCACTTGGTGCAGCACCATGTGTATACAGGACCCTAAAGCCCTATTAAGCAGGCCCCTTATAGGTTACCTGAGAGAGTCACACAGACTCTGAGGGAGGAGATACAGGCAATGTTGAAACTGGGGGTAATCCAGGAGTCCAACAATCCCTGAGCCTCCCCACTGGTGCTGGTACCAAAGAAGGATGGCAGCACCAGGTTCTGTGTGGACTACAGGAGATTAAATAGTCACACAGTCAGATGCTTACCCCATGCCTAGGACAGATAAAGCAGCTTGGTGGGACTAAGTATCTTACCACTATTAATCTTACCAAGGGCTACTGGCAAGTGCCCTTAACTCCCAGCGCTAGAGAGAGGTCAGTCTTTGTGACTCCTTTCAGCTTGTATGAGATCAGGAAGATGCCCTTTGGGATGAAAAATGCCCCAGCTACTTTCCAGAGCTGGTAAATCATATCCTAGCAGGAGCAGGAGATTTTGTCCTTGCTTACTTGGATGGTATTGTCATCTACAGCCATTCCTAGCAAGAGCACCTTAAGCATGTCAGGGAGGTGCTGGGCAGACTACAGAGGGCAGGGTTGACCATTAAGCCCAGTAAGTTTCACGTGGGTATGGCAGAGGTCTCCTACCTGGGACATAGAAAAAGGAGTGGTAAGATTAGGCCCGAACCTGCCAAAGTGGAAGCCATTCAGGCATGGCCTACCCCTGTTACCAAAAAGTAGATGAGGGCATTCTTAGGGACAGTGGGGTACTATAAAAAGTCTGTCCCAAATTACAGTACCATAGCTGCTCATTTCACAGATCTGACAAGGAAAAACAGACCAGATAAGGTAGTATGGGCCCCAGCATGTGAGCAGGCATTCCAGAAAGTTAAAGGAGCATTGGGAGGGACCCCCTGTGTTAGCCAGTTCAGATTACAACAAAGAATTTGTTGTGCAGGTAGATGCTTCAAACCATGGGGTGGGGGCTGTATTCAGCCAGGTTCCTCAGAGGGAGAAGACTACCCAGTGGTATATCTCAGCCATAGGCTCCACCCCAGGAAGGAATGTTATGCAACTGTAGAAAAGGAATGTCTGGCCATAGTATGGGCACTCCTGAAACGTCAGCCTTATCTGTATGGAAGGAAATTTACTGTAGTTACAGACTACAATCCCTTAACATGGCTACATTGAGCCAGCCAGCAAAATGCCAAGTTATTAAGGTGGAGCCTAGGTTGCAGGCATATTGTATGACAGTGCAGCACTGCAGTGGGGTTAGCAATGTCAATGCAGATGGGCTGTCAAGACAGGGTATGGGGTAATTTATTCCCATATAGGCTCATCCCTCTCAAGCAACGTTTCCCAAGGGGCACTTGAAAAACTAGCTTGAGTCTTCAAAGGGGGAGAAGTGTGATGAAGGAGGTACTGCCAGCACAGCTAGCTGCAATTTTATTAATAATTATAGGTCATGCATGAACCTTTCAAAAGCATTATAACTTGAAATGGAGTTCTGCGGCAAGTAATTCCTAACCAAATACATTTTTAGTACAAATGTGTTTCTTATAGGGATTTTACAATTGGAGGATCATCCTTCACCACATTTTTGTATTTCCTTTAAATGTGTATATAACTCTTAGGAAACCAGCATGTGCAGCAAACAAATTTGTATTTCGAAACAGTAGTTCCAAGAATAACGTTTTAAGAAGGAGGATTATAGTGAATTACCAAAGAAGCACAATTCAGGACTTATTGAATGAGTGCCCAACAATCTATCAAGAAATCCGATAGCTAGGAAGTGATATTGTGACAGACTTCCATGTACAAAACAGGCTGCTAAACATGTTCAGCAAAAATAGTGGTACCTGTCCTTGGTTGGGAACCTCTTGGGTCTAAAGTGTAGACCTAAGCAGAATAAATATCCTTGTCTCCTATCAGTCCAACGGGTATAGAAGCCATTACAAAATTTGTCTTATTTTTTTTTCAGTATTTATTTTCTTTACTCTCATGTCCCTCTCTCATATCTGTCTAACCTGGTCCTCATTAGAATACAGACATACTTGTAATACCTGTTTTAGATGACCCATGTTCGATTAGTAGCATGGATGCTGGAAGGACCACAGGAGGATGTCAGCTCACCCATCCTGCAGGGAGTGAGGCAGCCTAGGCTTGCTGCAGTAAGCAGTCTACAAACCAGGCAAGCTCTGTGCTGCATAAACCGTAAGCTGCTTAGTAGAGAGGTTGCACATGTGGGAACGTGTATACCTCTCCTGAGGGCAGCGATTGGTAAACTAACAAGGCTGTTGAGGAGGGAGAGAATTAGGGCACAAACCCCATTATCAGTAGGACACTACAACAGTGTCCTCAGTCTCCTCACTGGCTCCAGATGTGGATCAGGTTAAGCTCAAGGTTGGATTAGGTGGGTCCAACAAACAGATTTTAGAAAACGAAAGCAGTTAATAAATACATTATTGTGGATTCTGGTGTGCTTCATCCTGTTTGGTTTTGGGTCCAACAGACCTACTGAATGAAGAGATGAGCTGACAGTCAGCTATAGGGACGGAAAAAAAGAAATAATTTGCTTACTGAAATACATGTCTATTCCTATTCTTCAAGTTTGTTTACCTCAAGGCTGGAGTAATCATGTAACATGGAGATGTTGTTCTCCCACCTTCAAAAATAAAATTAATTGTGTAACGGAGAAAAATTATAGTTTGTTGAGACATGGTGTATCACATGTGCTTCAGTATTTGCTTATCCACAGGTCTCTCTCTTTTACTGTCATATGCATTTGCCTCCACCTGCCTGGACCTACCAGTTTACCTTGCAGTCTGAGTGTGCTAGGACTGTTACCCCTGGAGCTCTGTGGTGTCAGTAACTTCATGACATTGAAGAATTATTACAAATGCCACTTCAAAATAACATTTTCCTGCCCTAAATGTGCTGTCACCTAGTTAGTTTCTGAGTTTACTAGATTTCTTTGTCCAGTAATCTTCTGCTCTTAATCCTTTATTTTGGCTACATTTTCAGTAACGTAAGTGCAAAATATTCATTATCTGAATGTAGATATACATGACTTTATAACCTTAGATGTGAGTACTGCTTATAAGCTAAAGGGGGACCATATTCAAGACCACTCTCACGACCACTTTGGCTTCACAGTTAATGGATTACACTTTGGTGCTTTACATGAGATTTCTTGTATTACTGTTACTTGAGCATAAATGCTTGAGGTGACAGTTGGCTTTTTTGTTGTTGCTCATTCTGTGCAGGAGCAATTTGTCACTGTGCAAGGTAAATGTTTATTTTTAACTTCTCTGAGCTTGCAACTTCCTGGAAAAAGAGCAAGATAGTGTCTGTTTGACTCCTTATTGTTTCTCTGAGGTACAGTGACACTGTATTAGGAATGATAAAGTAAAGGGATATAGGGGTACAGGGAAACGTGTCCCTGCAATCAACCAACCAACCAATAAATAAATAAAATATATACAGACTTACATTATGCTTTTGATTGTGGTACATTTGATTAAACACTATTTTGCCATGAAAATATGCATCTTGAGAATTTGTATGTGCAGGTGGTCACTTCTGAATAGTTTTTTTTCAGGGAATTATGTATTGTGACAAGTAGTTTCAAGCAAGTTATAATGGATCCCAGTTAATCACCTTTCCTAAAAAAAGTAAATAATACTAGTAGAGAGGCTCAAACTTTGGATTGAGTGCTCATCTATTAAACTCTGAAATATTCTTAAATATGGAATTAAGCCAGATAGTATGATGGACTACAACCCTACATGTACTGTCAGGAAATCTAGCCATATGCATTCTTCCTCCTGGATGTATGTGTATATATATATATTTTTTTTTTTTTTTTGTGGTGTACATTAAATTGCATGTAGATTTGCTGCTAGAATTAGATTCTCTACTCTTCCTTCCTTTCACTCTAGGACACCACTGTTGAGAGCATACATCATATGTAACCCTTCACTGGGTGCTTTCTATCTTTCCAGCAGGGAAATCCTTATGACCATCAGGTTGTACACCTCTCCATGACTGGGAAAGGAGTGAGAGCACAGGGGGGCTATCACACTGGAGCTGAATAGTAGATTTCTATGGTGAGTGGATTGTCCTAACTTTCCCAAGACATGTTAGGCTACAAGTAATGCATGCATGTACTGTAGAGGCCATGATTTCTCCATCACCAAGCTCCATGTTACCTGTATGCTAGGCTACAAGTAATGCATGCAGGTACTGTAGAGGCCATGATTTCTCCATCACCAAGCTCCATGTTACCTATATGTTAGGCTACAAGTAATGCATGCAGGTACTGTAGAGGCCATGATTTCTCCATCACCAAGCTCCACGGTATCTATATGCTAGGCTACAAGTAATGCATGCAGGTACAGTGGAACTTGGTGATGGAGAAATTGTGGTCTCTACAGTGGAATTCCTTTGTCACCACCCACCCAGTGCTACCAGTACAATCTTTCATTTCCTGGTCAACACCAGACATCAGTTAGAGCACACCTTATCACTCCTGACACCTCCCCTTGGCTTCCAGCTTTTCATTATTCTCACTCCTCAGTGACTTATTCGGCACTGTGACTGCTAGTCAGACTCAAGCCATTGGGGTGGTAGTCAAGCCTTTATCTTTCTATGCCATGATGCTGACATTGCTGTGGTAGTATTGGTAGTTGTATTGATGTGGACAGAAGCTGGGATGTACACAAGCAACATTATCTGGAAAAAAATATTTCTGTACAGAGCTTGCCTAAACTATTCATCATCTTCTCAACCATTTAAAGTACTCCTACACAATTATAAATAACAGAAGCATTGACTCAAAACTGCTGCAACATATTATCCCTTTTTCATCTACTGCATCTTTGATTTACCCATTTACCTACCACTATGTCTAGCTCATTGTCAGCCACAGATGTTTTCCAAACTGCTTTCTCATCACTCCTGGTGGTCTACACCACACTGGTAAAACTGCTAACAGTAAACTTAATATAGTTTGTGAATCTGATAACCTGGCACCCAGGTAACTCTTCCACTTTAAAGCACAGGCCAATAACCTGGTTCAGCTCTCAAAGCTAATAAAAGAAAAAAAAATCGTCTGTATCCTTGGAAAGCAGCACATCTTTTACATTCTTAGAAAGTTATCCTCTTGACATTTTGAAGATTTACAGGCCTATTACATTATTATAGTCCCATACTATGTTTCTAGAAATAGTGCTGTACAAGCAAATTTTATTTCATGTAACTCAAAACTCTGCATCACTGGATTCATAGCCTGCATTGAGGACATCACACAGAGTTGAAAACAAAACCACAGTAAGGAGATAAACTTCTCCATGGTTTTCCTAAATCTGTCAAAAGCATTTAGCGTATCACCAACCACTGAAATGAAGACTTGCTTTTTAATCTCCTAACCTGGTATGTGAAACAGTCAATCTGAAATCCTTTTTCAGCCACAACGGCAAAAGTATATGAGCAACTGAGAGTAACCAGTCCATCTGCTTGTCCTGAGTAGGTGATGAAAACCCATGAAAAGACTTGCAGGATATGCATACAGTGATCAGGGGGTCAAGATTGAACTCCAAATCCTGAAGCTCCAAGACAAAGACCTTAGCCCCCTTGCTGCCCAAGCTTTTCATGACATCAGCACCATTGACCTCCCCTGATTTTAAAGTTACTTATTAAAATCAACTGTAAGTTGAAGACATGGCAGCTCTACATTCAGAGTTACAGCAGAAATAGGCCTTAGTGCAGAGCCATGCACCATCACATTTCACTTTGTCATTAATATGAGTGAGCTCTGTAAACCAGCTAAGTCATGTCAGAGCACACATGGTTTTATGTGATTCCGATAATTCAACAGTCTTCTGTAAGTGCTCATTAACCTGGAGTTTCTACTAAAATGTAGTCAAGATGAAAGACAAGGTATCTTTCCTGACCACTGCTTGTTAATGCCTACCAGCTTCTTCCTACTGCTGGTAATGGGAAGTCAATAGAGTCATGCAGTGAATTTAAGTACCTAGGAGTACCCAGTGACAAGAGTCTGCACTTTCAGAAATAATTAAGTACCTCCGTGTACCCAATGATAAGACTGCACTTCCAGAAATAATTGTAAAACAATGGCTGCAAACAGCCATCTACTGGCGAGGTTTTACTTACTGAATTTCTGCTTAGTTCATAAATGCATACCAGTGGCTGATCTAGTAGGCCATTCTGAGCCTATTCGATGCAATTCCCACTGTTTCCTCCCTCTTTTCATAAGACCTGAGATGTATTTGCAGTTTTCTGCCCATCCATGTAGGTTGGATTTGAAGAAATTTAGGAAACTACTGTATTTAATACAAAGGAGAAGTTTGCCGTAAAGAATAAGAATTCTCTTGGAGAGAGATCTAGCATGCAATTACATTCTGTTTATGCTGAAATTGTAGTCTAGGTCGATTGAACAGGTACTTGTGATGCCTGTAGATATGTAAGATGTGAAGTAGGACAAGGTCATTTGCAGTTTTATTGGCCAGGCAGAGGTCACTATGTAGGGGTCTGTCGGAAAAGGGGAATGCTCACAGTAGCTCAGGGAGCTCAAGCACATGATTATTTTTTTTGGTAAGGAATCACTGAGGTTTTTTTAGGTTAGATCATGTGTTTGGATAGATTAATTCTGTCAGACTGGTCACTGAATACATCACCCCCTTCAGTATGTACCTGTCCGGGCATATGCAATGACTGGAGCATCCGCAGAGGTTCCTCACAAAAAGAATGCAAGGCATAAATAACATGTCCCACAGAGGCCTCCTCATTGCCCTATCTCTCTATTCTGTCTCTTACAGACTACTGAGAGAAAATCTATGCCTGGCCTACCAAACATCCTCTGATCTCACTTTGATGGACCTACTGCATATATGCAAAATAACTAGCATCAGAATTGCTCTTCTCAGACATAATCTGCAACATAAATAGGACATGTTGGAGGGACAAGTATGTGTCTCAGAGACTACATCTTTTCTGAGGTAGGCTTCCCAACCACATGTAGCAGAGTTCTTCTCTAACCCTATTCAAGGGTAATTTGGACCAGTGGATGAGGAGTCTAACATTTATTCCCAGTCTGCCAAGTATGTCTCTGCATGACCACCCACACCCAAGTATATCTATAACCTTTAAAATAACCCTAGGGTATAAAAATTCATCAGATACATTTGGGAAGTATGACTATGCTTAGAAAGGCTACCTAGGGACTTTAGCCCAGTAAACACCTATGAACCCATAAACCAAATGGGGCACTGTATTGTACTATGGGAGTGATAAAGGAGGAGCATAGCAGGTTGATGACATCCTTAGGCCTAGAAAATATGACTTTGGTGATCAGCTGAACTAGGAAAAAAGTTTCCTAGCCATAGTATGTTCATAATCTAACTCCCATGGTTGCTCTATTGCTTTTATCTCAGAAAACTCAGGCTGCTTAATCTTCAAACCTCTCCAACATATAAACTCATACCCACTGCTTCCCTATCCATTCCCTGATATCTAATATCCACCTCCCCTCTTATTACCTCTACTATTGTATTTCTTAATATTCTACACTACTGTCTTCATTGCTAAAATTTCCATTCACACTTGCTTCAACTATGTCCATTTTTGATAACTATATGAAATACTGAGACCCTCTAGAGTGAGTCCCAAAATACGGAGAATGAATGGCCAGAAGAATGGACTTACATATGCTGAGTCCGAGATGTCATTTCTCAGAATATTGCCCTTTCTCCAAGGTATGGCAATCTTGTAAGTTTGGGGGGGGCCTGCCCCCTACATGGGTACCCCCAATGTAAAAAGAAGTTTTAAGGACATGATTGGTTTTCAAGATTCGCTCTTCTCCAGGTTTTCAGTCCTTCTTTCTTTTTTTTGATCTTTTGGCCCTCGGCATTTCAAGTGCCGACCTTTCAATAGGGAACTTCATTTTTGGGCTGGACCACATTTACCTCAGCTATAACAATTGTACTGTGCATTGTATATTCCTACTCTTACTTCTTTTTAAACCTTCTTGTAAATATGTGTATATTTTTCACATCTAAATTATGTTATGCAACTGTACTATATAATTTTTACTTTTAATGTCACTTTACAGTTGTTACTACATATGTAATCCAAGCTGATCCTGTGAATGGTGAAATCTGATCAGTGTTCTACCCTGGTAAACAAAATTAAATAAATTAATTAAATAATGCATGAGGGCTGAAGAAGTTTATTGCCATTAAAGGTACCTAGATCCCCTGATTACTGTGTCTATCTTGAAGGCTGTGGTTTATGTATAGATGCCCTAATTTCTCAAAGAAGAAAATATTGCATTTTTGGTGTTGAGCTTAAGTCCATGGCCCTGGAACCATGAGTTTTTGCGGGATAGGCAATCTTGAATGATGTGAATGTCTTCAGGGGAGATAATGATGATGATTCTGAGTTTGAAGTCATCTGCTTATCTGCAAATCTGGTCAGTGAGTGCCCCTGAATGACAGCTTTGATATCTATAGAGTATATTCCAAACAGTTGCATCTCAAGTACAGAGACATGGGGAATACCACTAGTGACAAATCTTTTAGAGGAAAGTGTGCAGTCACCACTTATTTGAGTAGATTTTGTCAGAGAAGCAGATGTCTATCCATCAGATTATGTAAGAGTTAATAGTTAACTGAATTAATTTTAAAATAATACATGTTGATTAATGTTGAAGGCCTTTGCTAGGTCAAAATAAGCAGAACATATGGAGTTCCCCCCCATTTAATGGCACAGATGACTCTGTTGAAGAAGTCTACCAGGTACTGTAAGCTGTCAGTATACATATATATATATATATATATATATATATATATATATATATATATTTAAAAATTCATGCTGATGCATTCCATTACCATGCAGGCAGTGCTGGAAAGGCTAATTTGTCTGAAACTTCCAGGATCAGTGGTGAGTCCACCTTTATGGAGACAGGCTGCTCTTTAGGCCTCAGGAATGAATCCAGTAGAGAGGCCGAGGTTGAGCATGCTTAGGAGGAGGCTAGTGAGGCCGTGCTTTTTATTAACAAGGAAGCGGCCTGCCATATTGTCTGTAATAATACAGCTAACATTCCTCTTTTTTGAAAGTGTCTTTAAAACCTGCCTGAGAATTATTTTCTTTTTGGAGGACTACAGACAGGATGGTATGAAAAGGGTAAAGTGGAAGGGGATGAGGGGAAATTAAGATAAATTTATCAGCTAGTATATTTGCAATGTCCTTGGAGTCTGACTAGGTGGTACTAATTTGTAATCATTTGGTTCACTGCTCTGTGCTATTCTTGAGGTTTCTAATGTGGTTAAAAGGGAGTTGTAGCTGTCCTTTAGAAATGTGCCAATTTGTAAGGAATACCTTACATTGCAAGTCATGATTTTGTACCCAAGTTCCTTATTTACTCTCTAAGGTCAGTTATGGAATGTGGGAATTTTAGAAGGTTCAAAAGTTTTCTTCCTCTTGTAAAATATTTGGATTGTGCTAGGGCTGTTCCACAGAGGGTTATTTTTATACTTGGTGTAATACCTGGATTTGACTGGAACAGCTGTCTCACTGCACGAAGGGAATATAGTTTGTTAGTATATGCAGCAATTTTTCTACAGGGTCTTCAAAGGGTGAGATAATTAATAAGAACTAGGACATTATCCTTTGAGAAGTCTCTAAGAACAGTGGAGTTTGTGAGCATTCTGAGCTGGGACATTATGGTGAATACTATAGAATTGTGACAAGATTGTGGTAACTACAGGTATGAAGCATTTGAAGCCAGGTTTATGAGAACCAGGTTGAGCAGATTTGATCCCGTAGTGGGTCAGGGTTCTATCTGGTCAAGAAAATTTGTTTTGGTAAAATCAAGAAAATGTTGAGAGTATCTGTTTGTTGCAATTTATAGTTGGATAAAGTCAGCAAGAATAGTATTGTTGGGCTTGATGGTGAGGCAGTCAAGTTTGTTGAGATATGGCTCAGACTGTGGGAATCATTTAGATAGTTCTGAGGTTCACCAAGGTATAATAAGAAGATTTGTTGAAAGTTAGTAGGATGTGGAAGAGTTCCAGGATATTAACTTGCTGTATTTACCTTGAGGTGATGGAATTTCATATGAAGATAGATGCTCCCTACTGGTGACATTGCTATCCTCCACAATGAAAGCTGGTAGGGAGGGAGTGTTGCCTGTGCAGTGGAATGATGTTTCATTGATAATGAAAATGTCAATGTTTTCCAGTGTCAGGAATGCCTCTAGTGAGGGTAATTTCATATTTAGGCTTCTCACACTGAACAGCACTGCATTGATAAGTGCCTGATTGGAGTTTGCTAGGTCAGCAGATAAAGCAGACTGACACTGCTTAAATAAGGCACCATGGGAGTAGCTTAGGGTGGCCATGGTGGTGCAGTGGTTAGCATTGCTGCCTCACAGCAAGAGGTTCTCCGGTTCGATCCCTGGCTGGGTGTCTTCTGTGTGGAGTCTGCATGTCCTCCCTGTGGTCACGTGGGTTTCCTCCCACATCCCAAAGACATGCTGCAGGTGGATTGAATACTCTAAATTGGCCCTAGGTGTGAGTGTGTGCATATGTGTGCTTTCTGTGGAAGGTTGGGCACCAAGCTGGCAACTCGACACCGTAAAACTCCACTGCCAATCATGAGCGGACAAGGTGATCCGCTGTGGCGACCCCTAACCGGGAAAAGCTGAAAGAAGAAGGAGTAGCGAATGTCTTAACCAATATAAAAAAGCCTTAGAAAGTGATGCTATCCCTTTCAAAACAAGCAGCACTGTTGATCATTTCTCTCTAGGCTGAGACACACATTGGATTCCCCACCAAAACAATGACAAAAACTGAGACAGTTGTTCAAATTAAACAATTATCTTTTGTTTATATTATGGCTTTATTCTCAGCAGTGGTAGGATAGTGATCAAGACCTGTTGTTTTCCAGCATCAGAATAATATTCAGACAGCAAGATTGTGTCTCTCTTCATACATCCTAAGGAGGAGTGTCTCATGTCAATCACCCTAAAGTGAACCAATCATATGTATACTTGGGAGTGAAGAGACTTAAGTAACCTACTGAATTCTAATGTCTGACAGGGACTGAACCATTACCATTTCACTACTAAGCATGCTGAGTGGTGCATCAGTGTGATTCCCTATCATGTCATCTATGGTTAGTATATTTCCATACACAATGGCCTGATTGGATAGTCTTATGGGCTTTGGTATGCCACCTGGGTGACCCTTCTTTCTGGTGGCCTTATATGTCGAGTAGGTGGAGTCTGTGTTGCTGAGGTTTGGTTGTAGAAGCCTCGCACTCCCCTCATCCTGTTAGAATAGTTAACTACCCTGATGATCCTGCTTCTGACCTTGTACTGCCTTTTCCTTATAAATCTCTCCATCTGATTTTCCCTCATCCTTCATAATGTGCTTCTCATTTAAACTGCAAACATCTCCTACAACAGCTTCTCTCTAGCTACAAACCTCCCCATTTAATTTTACCTGTCCGTTCAGTATAACTGTAGTCTGTTTCTACCATCCTTAAAGTACATGCCCTGAACATTCCTTAAGAGTTTCTTATCCATTACCGGTTCATTTGTTACTCTGCATTTCCTCATGCATACCATATTCTTATGTATAGTTTCTTTATTCTGTTAACCATTTGTACACTCAACCCCACTTTTCAGAAAGTCTTTCTCTGGCCTGTTATTTTAAATGGTAGCTACAGCTTACAATACAAAATAAAGTTATCTGCTCATAATTTATTCATTTGTTAACAGGGTAGGTGCACTGGTGTACCTCTTGACTCTTTTCAGGCATGACTTATGCCATAAGGCTAGGGTAAATGGAGTATATATGGGAATTCAAAGTAACCTAACAGCCTGCATGTTTTGGGGGTGAGTGAAGAAAGATGAATACCCAGAGAAAACCCACATAGACACAGGAAGAACATGAAAACTTTACACAGACAGTGACTGAAGGTTAGGACTGAACCCTAGACCATGGAGATTTTAGGCAGAGATTTGCAGCATCGAGTCATCATATTCCTTTTCTGAAACACTTTCTTTTAATGTTATTGTTTTAACTTTCTCTGTGTCTGTTCACATCCCAAATTATTAACACTTTCCACCTCAACATTTTTTGGTTTGCACTTTGCAGTTTCTGGGTCTAATTTCCAACATTTTCCTAGCTGTCATGCTAAGAAATTTTTGCTGGATTTATTCTCATTCTACACTTGCTTATAGAATGAAGCTAAATACACTCTGTCTGCAAGTAACATGAGTTATATATCTACATAATAACTTTTTTCTTTGACCATAAATATTACTGTTTGTTCACTGGGTAAATGAGATGGTCTTCTGATCTTTTTCAACCACAGAAAATACAGTAGGATATTGTTATATTATATACACCTTAACGTTAGGATATCGTTACCTTAACATTGGCATATATAATGTTAATAAGTGCACTTGACTTAACTCCTGTTTTACTTTAAGCTGTTATTAACCCTGCTGTCTACGTTTCCTCTGCCATTTACTTGTTTATAATGCACCTATATCTTATTATCACAGTGTAATTGAATCTAACTTTATTGTTCATAATGTTGCTGTTGTGCTGTGACTGCACTACATATCACTTTCTAGCAGACTAAACTGTATTGGTCATACTTAACCAGCAGGTTTCCTTCTTATGCATCTTCTAGAAATAGGGCCTTGCTAAGCAGGACTAGCTCAGTAGCAAACGGTAAATAAAAAATAACAAAGGACAGAGAAGTAATTATGCTTGAATAAAAACGTATTTTTTCATAAAAATACGATGACTGATTGTTCTGTTTGTCTTTTCAGAACAGAGACACAACAACAGAGAAAAATGGACACCAATTATTTGCAGCTGAATCAATGGGAAACAACAAAGACAATATATCAGATGCATGTAGGGATGTACCAAAAACATTAATGAACACTACCAATCACACAGCAGCCAATGGTGACATCCTAAAGTCCCGCACCTCCCCAAACAGTAACCTGCAGATTACGGTTAGTCCAACCATCCAGGATGTGAAACATCAGTGGAGCAACTGCCAGGACAGGTCCCACCAAACCCTCTCAGAACTGAAGAAACAGAGGGCAGCAGCCAAATTAATGAACTACCCACTGCTGAGTGCACAGCTTAGTAACGGTATTGGACATCTTCCAGAAAGCAGCAGTGAGTCTAAGACCCAACACAGTTATCTGAGTACTTTGCCACATACTTCCAATGGCACCCCAATTTGTTATACAGAAACGAGTGGGGACCCACCCATTTTGAAGCTTAAAGCCCCCATAGATGAACCTGAAGAGAAAGTTCTAGGGTGCTGCAGAATATCATAGATGACACTCTTATGTTTTTATTTAATTAACCTTCAATGTCATGTCTTGTTTTGTAGTTGTTGATACACAAGACCCAATGTATGACTGAGACAATCGCACTTTATACCACTTTCTGCTTAAAGACAATCCTTCTGCTGCCATGACATCTGAAAACAATGATCTGACAATGGAGATGCTACTGAAATAGTTCTGCTTGTTGAATAAGCCATCTTGCAGGGGCCATTTCTGTGATGACAGGAGTTCCGAGCAGCGCAGTAAGGAAAATGACTTGGGGCACTTTTTGCAAAGAATTGGTAATAACAAAAAAAAGACTGTTGCCAGTTCTGCTTTTAGTATTAAAGGACATTTTAAAAAAGGAAATATATTTGTATTTAAGAGAGTTATTTTTTACAGGTATTAACTGATATTTATCAAATGCACCAAATGCCATCAATGAGCAGTTTCATTGCTTACCATCCCTATGTCACTTTTAAGTTATGTCATGTATCTGAACCAGAATGAGATAATGGCTCCCCTTAAATCTTTTGTTCCTTGCTATATAACAACTTATAATGAAAACATTGTGTTAACTAGGATTTCAGGTGACTGTAAGCGTATTTAAAACAACAGGACCATTACTATTTCTTTTTAGGGCAGGATTTATTGCATATACTATGAAGTGTAGTATTCTTGTGTTTGATTTGACTTTACATATGTAGATGACATAGTATTTGAATGAACTTGGCAAGTTATAAAACATGGAATGTAAGATGTACTGTGAGTTAACCAGCTCTGTAGTATATGGAGTAAAGCCTTTACTATGATGTCCTGCCTTCAATTAATGACCCAGACACTCTAGAGTCAGTGTGAGGGGTAAGAAGAGTAATAAATCAACACTTGTTCCTCTGAAAGAGTCGGAAGTATGTCCCCAAAGTGTGTAATCCATGCTTGTAACAGGACTGGAAAAATATATATGTATGTACGTATATGGTGTGTGTGTAAACACACACATGCATTTTATGTGCATGTGGTAAATACATTTCATCAACTGCCCAGTAAACTGATTATAATTAAAAGATGCTGTCACAAACAATCATATGCACAACACATTGGAAGGCAACAGCTGTAATATTAGTTAAGAGTGTAGTGTGGTATAGTGATTTAGTAGGATTAGGAGGTGAGAATGGGGGAGTGGGGTGCACAGTCCTACAACTGTGAGTGGCTTTGGCATCTGTATGTATGTATGCTGCATATTATGGTGATCATGTGTTAGAGTTCCTTTGTTACAGTTTAAGTCCAGTGCTGAGAGTAGTGATCAGTAAGGTTTGATAGGATATGAGCCAATCACTTGTGCATGGAATCAAATGCTATATGTCACATCAGTATCAGTAAGAAAGAAATGCTATAAGTGGTGTACTGAGCAGCACTAAACCTTAATCTCATAAACCAGTAGATAGTTATCTCTAATGTACAACCATGTAGAAGACCTCTGATCTCCGTTACGTTTGGACTTTAATCATTGTGTGCTTACTTACAACGTTTTGAACATCTGTAATAAGAAACAAAGAACATAACAATGAATGTAGCTGGAAAGCTATGTTTTGCAATAGATCCTGCCCTTGTATGTCTGTTTAAGTATTGCTTCTAGTAACAGTGCACCAAGGTATAAGGTCACATGCATGAAATAGTAGGTAGTATGGTGGTGTTAACAGGATGGTCACCTGCAAGCAACATTTACCATACTAAAACGTATAAAACATTCATCATTGTTGTACCTGGAGTGGGACCAGCACATGTAGTGTTAGAAATATTTAGCACAATGTTTTGCAGAATACTCTGCAGTGCAAATATCATGATTTAATCTGTTTTTGCAACAATAGACTTAAGATTTATCATGCTATATCATTGCCTTGTGTTATTGTAAAATCTCTGCTTAAAAATGGACATGTTTAGGTTGGAACCATGAAAAATCTGGAAGATCAGAGAGTGAATCAATAAATAAACTGGTCCATGGTGACAATCTTTTTAAATATTTTGATTCCATGCCTGATATTTGCAGTGTGTTCACTCTGTTTTGGTTTGCAGCAGTTCAGAGATCAGTATCCTGTCAGCTGTACATAGATCAAATGAACAACTGGTAGCACACTGGATGAAACTCACTTTACAACATTTAGGGTATGCCCCTTCCTCAAGGTGCAGCGATTTTGCTGTTGACTATATGAAGTCTAGGGCTTCCTTCTGTAGGAGGTTGTAGGGGGGCTTCCCTCCCCATAAAATAGAAGACAGTTCCTCAGAAACCAAGTTGGTCTCCCTGCTTTCGACTAAATCAGTGTTTGTGGTCTTGAACTTTGAGAAACTGGTATCAATAAAATGACTGGTGAGGGGCATGAAAATATACCAGATAGCAGAATGTGGGAGCGAAAAAAATACACGTAGAAAAATAAGAAACCAAGCTAGTAAAAAGCTAAGGTTAAGGAAAGTATGGTAGAGACTCTACCTGATTTCTTCTATATTTACAAAATTTTTTTTTTTTATTTAATGACTGTGGTAAGAGCTTATTCTGAGACATGTGGCTTCAATGTCTTCTCAAACGGCATCATT
The DNA here is from genome assembly GCF_019279795.1 of Protopterus annectens. Classification (NCBI taxonomy): domain Eukaryota; kingdom Metazoa; phylum Chordata; order Ceratodontiformes; family Protopteridae; genus Protopterus; species Protopterus annectens. The sequence continues at coordinate 1,413,017,175 of NC_056746.1, read as the reverse complement.
TTTAATGGTTTGCAAATGATAGCGCCATTACTTTTTGCCTTGCTAGAATAAAATGTTTTGCGCAACAGGCCCCAGTCTAGCACTTTTGAGCTCAGCTGGAATCCGTAGCATCCCATATGGTTGTACTTTACCAAAATAGTCATAATATGTGGATATTAATCTGCCTTAGGCCTTACTGAAGTAATTAATGGTGATCTAAGTTTTTATTTCTAAAAACAAAGACAAGAGAAAGGTATTACATGCAGTTCTAGAGAAAAAGAAAATCTGAAATCCAAAGGAAAAAACATTTCTTAGTATTGCTGTACAGGTTATCTGCTGACAGGTTTTGGAATTAAAACGATGCGTAAGTATGAGCTACCAAATCATCATTTATTCTTTAATTACGCCTCAGGTAAAGTACAAAATAAGATGACACCAAGCATCCCGCTGATGTTACATACTGTAGTAACCACAAGTGTGTTTTGCAGTATATAACACATTGGTGCTACATCGGAAAAGCAGGGTGCCATTCTAGAGGCTATACCTGGGACAAAAAACTAGGCCAGACTGCTGTCCTGCACTTGGTAGACTGATGGACCTACTCATGGCAGATGGATCAGAATTCTCATAGACTGCAGCCATAAGGATGGCATGGTGGTCCTGAAGGAATTTAGAATGTAGGATAGTAGAGCTAAAGAATTTTGTAGAGTACTTCTGGGAGAGTGTTTTCATCCTGAAGAAAATACAGAAGTGAGAGAAGAGATCATAGCTGAGAGAGAAAACAGTAAGATAAAGTTTATGTGGTTAAAATGAATTCAGAGTGGATTGTGGGAATGGAAAACCCACTGCCATGTTAGGGTATGCAAAGGAAAACAGCAGAAAAATGTAAAAGAGTATATAGTGGAATGAAAATAGAACAGGGACAAGCTGCATACTTGGAAGTCCTAATGATGCCATTTAGTACCCTTTCTAAGCCTGGCTATGTTCTCACATGTATGTATGTAACGTGCCTCAGACTCATAGGTTCATAGGTAGGTACTAGGCTATCGGCCCAAGGGCCTAAGTAAGCCTAGCCAACAAGGTTCCCTGGCTTGCGCCACCCAAGAAAGTTATTTTCCTGTGCCACTGTCGAGCAGAGCCACAGAAGTGATCCCCGGGGTGTATTTCCTATTTCCCATCCCCTCATCAAGATTTTTCTTGAAGAGTGCTAATGAGGAACTTTGTTTGACATAGATGTGTAGCTTGTCCCAGAGTATGTGAAGTCTCTGGGACAGAAATCTATCCCTCCAGCATGTCCTGTTTATTGTGGTGACAAGGTTTAGGTCCCTAGAGCGTGTAGCTCGGAGGGATTGGGATTTCTTTAGGTGTAGCATGTCCAACTCAAACAAAATGCATCTTTCTTTATTGTTGTAGATGCCACAATATCATTACTGACAATGACTAAGGTGGGAATCCCAGTTATACTGTTGTTAAGAGCTTACTGTTATGGGTTAACTTAAAATCTAAGCATGCTCAAGTCTGGCTGCTATCTCAGTGAAAGGCATTAAACCAAGGCTCCATCTACCCAAGCCTGTAGTACTTCAGTGGATATTAAAAATTTCTCAGCACTTTTTAGCAAAGGATGATGATTATTTTTATTCAAAACCATTAGTAGTGAGAGGAAAGGTGAATTTCAAGCAACATTCCAGCAGTTGATATCATAGTCACCTAGAGTTTACACTTAGCCAAACATGATCCCAACCCTAATGCAGAAAAAAGAAAAACTGCCTGTTGTCAAGCCATTTGACATTACAGTATGTTATTTTGTGGAAACAGATATAGCTATATATATTCATTTTTATTCAAATGTGACTAGACTAAGAATACAGAATGAGTCATCCACATAAATAGTGACACACAGGATTGTGAACAGCAGAAGGATCAGAATAAACCAATTAAGTATAGTAACTTATTATTTATTTGATATTTGTTGACCGGAATAGTCCGACTGAGCTAGTGCCCTTTTTCAGTGGAGGCCCGGGGATAAAGGTTCCACAGGTAAATAAACAATAAAACTTACAATATTGAAGTAGAATATGATAAATACCATAAAGAAGTCTAGCAAATGCCCCTTATAGTACAAGTAAGAGAAATCCGAAAAGAGACAATAGGACAAGAATGGTAAGTATTGACGAGGGTAGTGACAAAAACAGTCATAAAAGGAAAAAAAAATAATGCAGTTTATATTATCCTCAGTGGACAACTGTACATATAAAGGCATTTAGTTTTATAAAAGGTGGACTGTGAGGACATTAATTAAAAGCAGTTGTAGGACGTATACAGCCAATTACTGTAAGTGAAGAGATGAAGACACTTGGAGAGAAGTAGGTGACAGTCATTGTCATTCCCTTTTTTCTTTCTTTTTTTATATAAAAAAGTATTTAGAGGAAGAGGGGGAGAGGGAAGAAAGGAGAGGGGAGAGGGAAGAATTTCAGGTAGGGTAATTGCAATGACCAATCTAGGTGCTATTTAGGTAATTTTTAAGAGTTTTCTTAAATTCATGGACTTGGGTAATGGATCTAAGGAACAGGGAGAGCTTTTTCCATGAAAGACCAGGAAAGTAGCTATAAAGATTTTGTCCAATGGATTTTTTAGGTTCGTGTTTTTGTAACAGACATTTAACTGAACTTCTTATTTATTTACTGGGAAAGTCTGGCTGGAAACAGGTCCATTTTCAGTGGAGGCCAACAGAGAAAAGCTCCAAATTATATACATACATCAGTCAGGAAGAAACAAACAAAACGTAATCCATGAATAGAAAGTAGTACATAATAATCAGCTCCAGGTAACATGCATCAGTCAAGAAGAAACACAGAACTCATAATAAACATGCAGTACTTAGTAAAAACAATATGCATTCATAAGAATATTATTAATGGGGTTACTACAGAAGTCACACATTGAAAACGAGTCACGCTCATCTATACTTTAAATGGCATTAATATAGACTTCACTCATTGTGACAGTGGCAGATGTTGAAGGTAGTCAATTTGTTACTAAGTAAAAAGGGTGAAGCAACATAACAGAGTAATGAGCACTATGAATGGGAGAATAGAAATTATACAATGACCCCCCCATTAATATTCCAAAACGTGCATGCTGATTGGCCAGCGTGCCCGTATTAAATCCCACAATATACCATTAGAAAAAGGTCCGGTCGCCTGGACTTTTTTCCGTTGGTATAAAGTGCTCAAAACATTTTTTTTTTTAACAAATAAAAAAAAGAAAGAAAAAACAGAGCAATGGAGACTTTCTTTTCTCTGTTGCCATACACATGCTCAGTACATCAACACAAGGAAGCAGTATCACCATCGGTGGAAGAACAGTAATGTACCATTATAGAAAGACATTATTTAAGAAAAGTAAGTATTTTTTTCTTAAGTAATGTCATTATTGAAGATTTACCCATGGTTGGCTTTATTTAATCACTCGGGCTTCACCCTCATGATTAAACCACACCAACCGTGGGTAAATCTTCAATATACCACACCAGGTCATTGGTTATTGCTTGAAGAAATTATTAGTGAGTATAATGGCTAGAGGGAACAAATTAAAGTACAGATTACTGGAGAAATACAAGAAAACAGAAGGGTTACATCTGTAGATATTGCAGGATTTTGTAAGAGACCTTTTTGGTTTAAGATGGAAAATAGTTAAGTATATGTTTATCCTGGGGAGTCACAAGACCATAACCAGTTGTTCATAAAGTATGTTTTGAGGAGTTTTTTAAACTGTATAACAGAGCTATTAGATGTCAGGTGGCTAGGTAGAGTATTACAAGCTTTTGAAACAGAGTAGCCGAAGAGAGATTTTCCAGCATCATTATTGTATTTAATGACATCTAGGAGGTTTTGGTTACTAGATCTTAAGGTTGTTGTTGTAGTATAAGGTAGAATTAGATTATGGAGTGCTGGGATTTTATCTAGGTAGTAGCATAATTCGTGTGCAAATGACAATTGATTGAGTTGCAGTAACTAAGGCAGCTCAAGCCAGTTTAGCTGTTTGAGAGATACACAGTGATGGATCCTATATGAGCTCTGTAGCAAACCTAGCAATCTTTGTGAAGGTTAGCAAACCTAGCAATCTTTGTGAAGGTTAGTTAGAACTGGGGACATGTAGTGGAGGGAATATAAAGAGATGTATCCTAGCTGTTTTGGCTTTAGTTTGTTTAGTAAGAAATTGCTTGTTCCAATAGAGGAGCCCTAGTTTTTTGTGAACTTTCTTGATAGTTTGGGCTATGTGAATGTCAGCTTAGGCTGTTGTCTATTTCTGCACCTAACAGTTTTGTGTGGGTGGTTGTGGTGATCGTGGTTTTGTTTCTGGACATGATGACAAAGTTGTTACTTGGAGGGGGAGATCTACATGGGATGAAAAGAAGTAGTTTTGTTTTATTTGGGTTAAGAATAAGCTGGGAGTTAGTGAACCAGGTTTCAGTTAATGAAAAGCAGTTTTGGGTTAGGGAGTGAAGCTCATCTAATGTAGGGGCAGCACATGTGAGGGTGGTGCCGTCTGCATATTGTACTACCAAGGCACTGGGTATGGAGGAAGAGAGCTGATTGGTAAATAGAGAGAAAAGTAATGGCCCAAGGATGGAGCCTTGAGGGACCTCTAAGGATACTGGTAAAAGAGTGGACAGTTGGTTCTGCCATTTTACTGCTTGCTGCCATCCCAATAGGTAGCTTTTATACCTTCTGAGGGACCAAGGGATTATATAAGGGGAGCAGAGAGGATAAGTTAGGGCAGGCAGAGGGCTTGTTTCGGATGGAATGGATAATGAGAAGTTGAGTGAATAAGAGTTGGTTAGGAAATTCCAGCCAGCTGAGCGTTCGGAGGGTCTGACAGTGGTATGATTTTGGAGGTTCATTAGCTGCAAATCTTTCATCCTTATTGTACGTGGTTTTGAGTTTAGAAAGTAGTGCGGACTGCAGGTTAGTTAAGATTTGAGAGCTATAGAATAGGTTAGGAAGAAGGTAAGCCTGGGCAAGTGATATTCTGGAGTTAGGTGTGAAGAATCTTTTGTTCCTATACAGTAGTCCTAACTTTTGGTGGGTTTTCTTCATACAGTAATGTACATGGAGGTCAAATTTAAGTTGATCGTCTATAATTGCTCTGAGGAGCTTAGTATGAGTATCAGCTGTAATAGTAGTGTTAAGAGAAGAGATGATAAAGGAGGATTTAAGATAGTGGAGAGATGTAGAGAGGAAGAAAAGTACTTTAGTCTTTTTGAGGTTAAGTATGAGTTGGTTTTCAGTAAGCCAAGTTTCAGTGAGGTTGAATGAAGCCTGTGTCAAGGTGCGCAGGTCAGAGGGGTTTGTCAGCAATGGAGGTGATAGTAGAGTCATGCGCATATTGTATGTGAGATGATTGAAGACAGGATGTGTGAAGTTGGTTTGTGAAGATGTTAAAGAGACGAGGGCCTAGAATAGAGTCTTTGGGATGCCCATTTTGATGTGGAGAAAAGGAGATAGAGCAGAGAGTCATTTGACGGCTTGCTGTCTGTCTGAGAGATAGCTGCTAAACAAGGAGACAGTTGCTGGAGGAAGTTGAGTTAAGAAAGTTTGGAGAGAAGGATGGAGTGGGAGACTGTGTCAAAGGCTTTGGAGAGATCTAAGAAGAGGCAGGACACTAGTTTATCATTGCGTCTGGCAAGGGTGATGGAGATAGTAAAGGAAATGAGTGCTGTGGTGTGAGTGGAAGCCATGCTGGGTAGGGATAATCAGGTTTTCTTGAGTGAGATAAGCCAAGATTTGTTTGTGAACACAGTGCTCAAGGATTTTAGAGAGGGGAGAGAGTATGGCAATAGATCAGTAATTAGAGAGCTGTACAGAATTCCCATCTTTGTGGATAGGTATGATATGGAAATTTTTTCCACAGAGTAGGGACAGTGGATTCGCTGGAAGACCAATTTATGCAAAATGAGCTTGAGCATAGCGAGAGCAAATGAAGTGGGAAGAACCAATGAGGCAGACAGACCAGTTCACAAACAATCAGCAAGGTCACCTCTCAGTTAACTTAAACTCACAGCTCAGTATATAATGTTCTGACCAAACTGTAAAAAAGTGAGTTAAATAAACATTGACTAACGGAACAATGGAATGGGGGGGTGAGCAAAAAAAGAAAGTTACATGCAGTGTTTGACAGCATATTAAAACAGTTGAGACATACACTGTAGGGCAAGTGTGGTGGACGTTCCCTGTATTCAGTCTAATAACTTCTGAGTGAGTGATAAACAGTGCAGAAGAAAAATTTTTGGAGATCATTCCTTTTGTTATAGCTCAAATTCAGAGTAGAAGATTACCACGGTGCAGAAGTGTAGAAACTGTGGGGGCAGGTAAAATAGGAAAATAAGGTAACGGGTCAGAAACAGAGCAACAACAAGCAACAGATAAGGTTAGAAACAGCAAATACTGTACAAACTAAGCAGATAGATAAACATACAGCATAAAGGTGCATTTAAATGACAATTTACAATAAAATTACAAAAGGCAGACAAGCTAAACAGTTAGGTGACAAAAACTACAAGATTATATAATACCAGCAGCTAATCATTCTAGAAATATAACAATAATAGTAAAAGGTAGATGACTATTACTACAGAAAATATCAGGCTTACAGCCCCAAATGCAATGAAATAATAAAAAAACACTTGCAGTCAACAGTAGAAAAGCTGGCAAGTAAACTTAAAAATGAGTTATCACTATGAGCGAGAGCAATTATCATTATGTTGAACATACATAAAAACAGAGGTATATTGTTGTATCTTGCTTCTACAATCCAGAAATCAGGTAGCGATCCTATCAAACACTTTGAGCTAGCCACGATATAGAGCACACCACAGAAGCAAACAAAAACACACTATCTACAAGATGCCATGAGACAGTAAATGTCTTTACTGAAAGGGTTTTAAAAATGGCATCCTTTACAAAGAAGGGCTAAACAAACTCCAGACTGATGTAAAAGGGGGTGGAGGGTGGAGAAAGATATTCTAAGCAAGGCTGAGAGTTATACAGTGGAGAAACATTAAAAAGGTAGGCAAATAGCGAGAACCAAGAGGCAGATGGACCAGTTCACAAACAATCAGCCAGGTCACCTCACAGTTAACTTAAACTCACAGGTCAATATATAATGTTCTGACCAAATTGTAAAACAGTGAGTTAAATAAAACTTGACTAACTGAACAATGGAATGGGGGGAGGGAATGAGCAAAACCAGGTGTGAGATAGTGTGCACGCCACAACAAAATGTATCTTATCATTGACAGCAGATTAAAACAGTTGAGATGCACTGTAGGGCAAGTGTGGTGAAAGTTCCCTGTACTCAGCCTAATAACTTCAGAGTCAGTGATAGTGCAGAACAATACTTTTTGGAGGTCATTCCTTTTGTTACTCACAAGAAATATTTAATGAGGTCTGTGGGTTAGCATAGTTAAAGTATTTTCCTAACGAACACAGGGTAAAGAATTTGATTCTCAACTTTGTGGGAAATTGGCTAGGCGTAAAATGGACCACAAGGCAGCTTGCCTAGTAATTGCCTATGAACTTATAAATGACTACATGCAGCACTTTATTACAGCTGAAGTATTTGTTGCTCATTATATTAGCCTGGTAAACACAAGAAGGAACACAGAGGGATCTACTTGGAAAAGAAAAAAGGGGGTGGGGGTTAGGTATGATGTGCGATGTGATTGTCCACTAAAATTATTGGTATGTCTATGGCACAAATACAGGGATGACAAAATATAGACATTTCAAGTAAAAAATTTTGTAATGTTGAGATGAGTCTGAGCCATAATGAAAAATAAGATGTGGATGTGAATTTTCCATTTACTTGTAGGCATGTCTAGGAATAGTCGGTGGCTCAGTAGGTACCACATTCACATTTGTAAATGAAAGATCAAATGACCATTGGTTTTAGTCCCACACCATGTGTGTGGATTAATTTTCTGTTACTGAAACTGTAGTACGGCATAAGGGGAGCTGACTTATAGTTGCCACCCTTCCATGTGAAACATGGCTTCTCATAATGGGGAACAAATGGGTAAAATGTGGCACACATGCTAACAAGCCTACTATAAACTTCAAGTACGAAACTAAACGGTTGAAATGTATTATTTTATACTTATAAAACATTATTTTGATGAATTAATATGACTCAGAATTACTTTCTATGGCTATCGGTTAAAAAGAATTCATAACACTGAATGTGCAACAGACCCTTTCAATCTGGAACAGTGGTTGTTTTAGTACTCAGGATGAGGAAAGTTCCTCATGATGAGGTGCACTTCAGAGGTATGACTGCACTCCTGTGTGCACTATCCTTTGGAAGTGACTTTAAACCAAGATCCCATCTGCCTGAGTTGGTGGTAATTCAGGTGGATGTAAAAGATCCCATGGCACATATTAAAAAGAACAGGGGAAGTTCGCTGATTCCCTGGCCTAATTTCCAATAGTCAATGTGAATATCACCTTGTGTCTTCCTTGGAAGGATGCCACTGACCTAGCAGGGTTAGCCCAGTCAACAAAGTGTAAGTAAATAAAATAAGAACATAATTGAAGAGGTGCTTTAAGAACCAGACTGGAAAAGACACAGAGATGAATTCTCACGCTAATGTCAAACTACTTTCAATGTCATTCTAAGACCTAGGTGGTACCTAGGAGATATGAAAAGAATGTGAAGGAATAGGCCGCCTCTTGAGGGAGAATGCACCTGCAACAGCCACAAGATGCATAGTTAAGTACAACACAAAGTCAATGGTATTTTAAAAGGTTCATAAATACTTCCAGGCATAATTCCTCCAAAACCAGGAAGAGGTACAGTCACTTGGAGTCTTAAAAAAGCTTTGAACTTTTTTTATTGTATTACTGTTTGTAATAAATATCTTTGGCTGGCATGCATACAGGTGAGTGTTTTGATCCTTGGAGATGTTCTTTTATAGCTACTTGGGCATTCAATACATACAAGCAAAATACAGCAGGACCAAAATCTGAGCCATGTGTTACACTCTTGTGCTTTGGACAGCATCAGAGATGGCGTCTCTAACCATAATCTTTAAGACCAGGTAGAGTATTTTTTCCATGTCACTGTCCTAGGGGCAAGATTTAGTGCATATGTTCATGTGGATCACTGCTGCAATCATCACTGTTTGAAACTCCACCGCAGCTGACCTCCAGCATCTTGTCTGACTTGCAAAGCTCACCAGTTCAGGTTGTGACCAAAGAGTAGAGCACATCGCAGATATACCCCAGGGATTACCTCAGTGTCACTGCTCTTCAGAGAAAACAAAAAAAATAATAGCCCCCCTAACCATATGGCGTGGCGTACAAAAGCCACAAATGGGCTAGGGCTGTAAATGCCCCCCTCGGCAGATAGTATGATATGAATAAGTACCCCAACAAGGATGTTTTCTTCTCTTCTTGTCTGTAGATTGCGGTGTGCATTAGTGGAACTTGTGTTGATTTTTGAACATTGGGGTAGTAAATATCTAACAGAGAGCATTAGAGTACATCCACTCTGGAGAAAATTAAGATGTGCTTGTAGATATCTGATACAACACAAGTGAGTTTATTGTCTTGGTCTAAAGTATAAGCATAAAGTATTGCAAGACATACAGATGTACCTCTTACCAGGCTGAGCAAGGAAAGAGTAACGGTTAGTTGCTTGTCTGGTACCAGGATCCATCAGATCATGCATGCATTCAAGTCCTTAAACAACAGGTTCCAGTATGACTCTGTCTCAGTTCCTGCTGGTGTCAATGACTTTAGGTGCACCTCCATGGACATGATGGAGCTCTCAGACTATGTGAACCAGGCAATCATGTGGCCAGCACAGAGCAGCATTCTGCCTTCTCTAAGGATGATGCTGCAGTATGAGCAAAAAATAATTGGCTTAATTTTGGTGTAATTTGAAGGGGGTCCAATCACCATGGATGGATATGACCGACAGACGGGAAAATATGAAGATGTTACCGATCAGTGCTAGGAGCCTAAACGAGAAACTCCACTCCGTATAAGGTCTTCTTACCTTGGATGATATTGATGTCTGTGTAGTGACTGAGATGTGGCTTAAAATAGCAGAGAGTAGTCCAGCTGTGCAGGCATATAAAGCCATCCACACTTGACTAGCTACTGTGCAAGGGGCAAAAAATGTTGAGGTATCTCAATCTTCATCCAGAAGAGACTTATATCAAGGGCTGCTAAAGCAGTATGATGCACTAGAGCTTCTTCATGACCAAATATACAATGAAAAGGTCCCACACAATACATTAGTTAGCTGTAGAACTCTCTCTATGACCCAAGAATGCCACATTGTCTATCTACAGGAACTGGAATAACTCAAACTTAAACTCAATACCATTTTCCTAGGTGATCTAAACTATCCATCTACAGACTGGGAAACCTCCACCACAACTTGGGCACAAGTACAGAGATTCATGTACTTTGTCAATACAAAAACCCTGGAACAATTAGAGTACCTACTGAGGGAGCAACATCTTGGATCTTGTCTTTACTAATATGTGGGCATTTGCACCATCCCTTGAGTCTCTAAATCACTTGTTAGGTCTGGCTATAAAGCTGTCTTCTTCAAAATAAAACTGAAACCAGAGATCGCTTCTGCCCAAGGTACCTTTAGAAATTTCTCGAAGACAAACTACCTATTCCTAAGTGATACATTTGCAAGCTTCAAATCCCCACCAAACCCAGCTAACTCTACTGGATATGAAGAAACGTGCACCACTACACTATACCAGCATTTAAACCACTGCATAGATGCAGTCGTACCCTGTAGGAGCAAAAGCAGTACAAACCCCCAAAACAAACTGACATGGTGGAATCGTAACATTAAGCTTTACAATAAAAGCAAGAGGAGTAATTCCAAAAATGAGACAGCCCTCATCACTGAAATAAACAACTCAGGAGCTTAAAATCCACCAAAGCCAAGCCTGGGGCTAAAATAGCTACCAAAGCCAAAGACAGTCACAAGGCCTTTTTAAGTCATGTTCATAGTCTCAAAAGCACAATGTAGCAATGCACTGGGCTGATTGCGAGTTATGTTACCTAAACTTTGACTGATGATATAGCATAGCTACTGGCTGATAAATTTAGCTCTAACTTTACCCCTCCCCCCTTCATCCGTACATCAAGATATACCTGAAACTGGACCAACTCTAGCTATCACACAAGACCAACTCCTAAGAGTGCTATCAAAACCTAAAAATACTGCATTGATATGTCCAGACAATATCCCTGGTTGCAACCTAAATATAAAGAAGAATGATTTAGCCACCCCCCAATAACAATGTTTATCCTCAATCTCCATAGAGGCTTTGTACCATGTAAATGGAGAGCAGCTACAGGACTTGTCTCAGTTTGTATTTGTCAAGAACAGGTGATACCTTTTCAACCAGGTGAATTGTTTTTGAAAAGGTCGCCAAAGCATGGATGAAGATAAAATGGTACAAAACCCATACCTTGACCTGGCCAATGCTTTTGATAGAATTCCCCACTCAAGCATAATAGAAAAGCTAAATAAACTGGAAATAACCCCAACATCATCCACTGGATTGCCAACTGGCTCACAGACAGTATGCAGGAAATGAAAATAGGGGAAACCTCCACAAAGAGACCAGTCACCAGTGGAGGCCTCGTGTTCTTTGCTGGGACCTTTCATGTTTCGCATCTACTTCTCTGAAAAGTGTTTTGCCTGACTAAGTTTGCAGATGACTGCAAGCTAGGAGAAGTCATTGAATCCCCGAATGACTTGGCTGTCCTACAGGAAGGTTTGTCCCAAATAAATAACTAGTACCAAAATCATGAACTGAAACTAAATGCCAAAAAATGCATTATCATATTCTACAGGACGTCATTCTCCCTGGGGAACTACCACAATGACAATACACCCCTAAGAGGTGACCCAGTTGTTTCGGATTTGGGAACTTAGGTCACTGTCCACATAACTTCCAATCAACATGGCCATTGCCATCAGAAAATCCTTCTATACTGTGCAACTTGTAAAGAAAGGGATTGTGTCTAGATCTTGGGATGTCATTGTCCACCATTATTCATCCCTCTGTAGGCCAGTCATTGATTATATTACTCCCTTTGGCATATGCAAGTGTCCAGATACATGCAACAACTTTAATGCCTGCAGAGATACATTACTAAAAGGATACAAGGCCTAAACAATATGTCCCACAAGGACAAACTCACAGTTCTGTCACTATAATCAGTATCCTGCAGACCACTAAGAGGTGAACTGTGTCTGGAATACAAGGCATCCTCTGACCCAATACAGATAGATTTACTGCACATCAGCAAGTCAAATGGCATCAGAAATACTCTGTCTAAGGGTCTAAACCTCTTCTGCAACATCAGAAGAATGGTTTGGAGGTGCAGGTATATCTCACATAAGACACCCTACTCTAAAACAGACTCTCAACCCACGTAAAACAAAGCCCATCTGTCTATATTCAAGCTTAACTCAGATCTATGGATGAGAAACAGAAAATTTACCCCAGGACAGCTCCCTGTACTACTAATGGACAGAGTCAGCTCCTATATACTTTATCTCATGTATGGGACCCCCTCAAATTATCTATGGTATGATCCCAGTTATTTTCATTGGGGTTGGTTAATTCAAGCATCAAAAGGGAAACTGCCTAGGCTTAAAATGGCCTGCAAGGAAGCTAGCCTAGTACTTGCCTATGAACCTGTAACATCACTGAATGTCATATCTGGCATGGATTCAGACTTCAGATGCTTAAGGTGAAACATGAGGCCCTTCATGCTTAGTTGACCAGGCAGATGCTTGTGGCCATCTAAAGTAAACTAGCAATGTCTGCATAACAAACTAATAGCTTGAATTACCCATCAAAAAAGAAGAGGACAGAAAAGCAATGTCTGAAGAAGTTGTCCAAGGAGACCCCAGAATCCAGTCATTCATTTGTGCATCCTCCTCATTAATAACTGAGGCATCTTGTTTAATAATAAGATGTAGTCTTATTGATGTCACAGTCCAGGTTGAAGTCGCTCATGCGGGTTACTTGCATGACCTCAACCTAATCTGTGATATCAATAGGACTTGTTGGCGGGACAGATTTGTGTCCCAGACACGGTCCCTTTTGTGGAATAGACTCCCTCTCCATGTAAAGCAGGGAACCTCATTAACCCTTTAAGTGCAACCTGGATAACTGGATGGGAAACAGCAAATACACCCCTGGGATTCCACCTGTGACCCTGCTGGACAGTGGCATAGGTTTCTGACTTGGAACATGGGATAATTTCTTGGCTAGGCTTGTAAGGGCCTCAGGGGCAATAGCCTAGTAACTTCCTATGAGGATTCTATGTCTAAGAATGACAGCTCTATGGAGGCACATGTGCAGCCCCCAACCATGATGTCTGCAGCAAAGGCCTCTGGCAGTGCTACTTCAGAAGCGTATTTCACCAGACTGAAGATTCAACTCGGCAACAGGAAGTGAATGACAGAGAGATATATGGACATCAGCTCCTGAGCTACATCTTATTATTAAGCAAGATGCCTCAGTTATTACTGAGGAGGATGCCCAAGCTTGCAGAAACCCAAACCCAGAAATATTCCCTCAGCTTCAGAATTCCCCCAGTTGTTACCTGTCCATATAAGACCTACACATCAGTGGTCTTGGCCTCTTCTAAATGCAAGCGGCTGCCATATGCTGACTCATACGTCCCCACATTGACCCTGCCTTCCTGACAGGATTGAGTTGAACATGTTCAAGGCTTCAGTCTTTGTAAAGCCTGCAGGCTGAGTCTAGTCAGTTGTCTGTATCAAGAGTCCAGAAAAACCAAGACAAAATGGAAAGTCTCTCCTTTGAGAAACCATGACTCCTGTAGCTCTGAAGTGGAGGAGGATCAGGATTATAAATCCAAGATATCTTCCCACTTTTCTTGAGACAAATATGGTGATGACACCCTGGTCTCAGACTCACCCCTAGAGAACCTGTCATTTAGGAATACCATTACACTCATAAGGGATCCTTCTGTTTCTTTTTTTTGTTCTGTTTCTACTGGTAAACCTACTAAGCTTCTACCAGCAGCTAGCGTTTTGACATCTGACAGAGATAGTAGAACCATGGACAGGTATGGTATGGTGGTGTACACTTCTGCCACACAACTTCAGGGCCTTAAATTACCAAATTCAAATGACAAAATACCTTTGGTCTATTTTAAGGGACATAAATAAGGCCATAGCTAACCTTGAGGCTTCTGATACTAAGTAACAAGTGATTTCCATGCTTGGACAAACTACACAAGTTACAAGACTTTCCATTAAATGTAGCTGTGATGCTGCAGAGACTCTTTCCAGGGCTGTTGCTACTGGAACAGTTAGAAGATTAGCTTGGTTCATCTACAGTCCACCTCTGAAGATGCTACAGCTAAGCTTTTGGATTTCTCCCCTCATAGGGAACTCTTACTTGTCCTTCTGCAGCAGAACTTTTCAAGATTTTGCAAGAGAAGGGTAAAATAATGCAGGACTTTAAACATATTTTTCTCATGTAAGTACGTAGGTATCAAAGAAATTACCATTCTTAGCCCACTTCCTTTTTCCACAGGGGACAGAAGCCTTCTCGGAAGGGCAGGAAACAGCCCAGGGAAAGATTTCATGGCAAACCCACCACAGATTCCAAATCTGGAAGGCTTCCTATTCCAGACAAGTCAGCCTACACCTGACTATCTTTCGTCCCCTCTCTCCATCCCTACTTGGTCCAGAAATTCCCTTGTCAGAAAGACTGACTGTTAATTCCAGCTTAGGAATGCATCTCTACAGACAAGTGGGTATTATCTATCATTCAACATGGTTACAAGTTGTGTTGGATGAAATTTCCATCATTCAGGGAAATCCCCTTCCACCTTCCAGTCAGGCTAATCTCCTTCCTCCTTTCTTACAGAGCCTCCTTGACCAGGACATCATAAAAGCAGTGCCCCACCAGCCCCTAGGAAAAAGGCATTTCTAGAAAAGAGGGCACCTGTAGGTCCATTCTGGACTTATTACACCTCAACACATTTCTGTAGGTACCAGCTTTTAAAATGCTCTCCCTGCAAACTCCCTCATTTTATCCTTCCTCAAGCCTTTCTAGTTTCCCTAGACTTAAAGCATGCATACCTGCATTCCCCATCCACCCAAACTGCTGAAAATTCCTCAGGTTCTCCCACTCTTTTACTGCACTTTCAGTTCTCCCATTCAGTTTAACTATCATTCCCCAAGGTTTTCACAAAGTGCCTTATCCCAGCCATTGCCTTTTGCAGAACCCAGAGAATACAAATTTTCCCATACCTGGACCACTTTCTTATCCAGGCTTCCTGTCAGAATACCCTGTGGCTGCATCTCAGTTTCACATTCTCAGTTCTAGTAAGACTGGGTTGATGTTCTTGGGAATGCAGACTAGATACCCATCTGATGGCAGAAAGTTCAGTCCCTCTCCTCCTCCTTTCAGTGCCTACTCTCCTTCAGTCTACTTATACAAGGGAAATTCTAAGAATCCCAGTAACCATTCTTATGGTACCATTTGCCAAGCTACATGAGAAAGATCCAGTGATACCTGAAATCTCATTGACCTCTGTCACCCACTGGACTTCTAAATTCCCCCTCTTGCCATTTCTGAGAAAAGGATTATAGTGGTGGATTTCTCAAATCCAACTAAATCTGGGATAACCATTCCTCCCACCCACACTCAACCAGGAACTGCACACACATGCATCAGAGCTGGCTTGGGCAGCTTGGATGGGCTCTCCAATAGTTCAGGGCCAGCGGTGCCCCAAACAGAGGAGGGAGTACATATTCAAATCCTTCAGGTGTTTCTTCAGCTATGGAATCGGGTCTATGTTTGCATATCAAAAAACATTGCAGCAAACAGCTACTGACCGAACATTAAACAACGAAAGTTTAACATTCCAAACTTGCTAAACAGCAAAAAGTAATTCACCAAATGACCATAGCTGACCAACAGCTAGGAAGTACCATGATGCATAAGGTAAGAGACGGCAACTTTGTAAAATTTGCCCTATTCATCACTGTAGTGCAATCTTGGAGTTGGTATATATAGCTGGGGGATGAGGAGGCGTAGCCCCTACTTGGTTACATTTGCAATCTTGGCCAACTATTATTTTTCATTGTTAAGCTTTTTTGAACGTTAAACTTTCATTGTTTAATGTTTGATTAGTAGCCATTCCATACGTTTCAATATGCGAACATAGACCCTGGAATCTAGGGCCTCTCAGGATTTTCACAGAGAACACCACAGTAATGTAGTACATCAGCAAACTAGAAGGGGGGTGGCAAGTCCTACCAGTTGTACAGGTTAGTTCTTCTGGCATGGGATCAAGCTACAAAATCAAATATGTCCCTATGGGCAGTTTACATTCCATCCAAACAGAATATGCTCACAAATTCTCTAAGCAGGTTCATGCAAGACCCTCATGAATGGATGCTAAACAGAGACATCTTCCTAGACATAGTCCTTAGATGGGGTATTTCTCAAATAGATTTGTTTGCTTCCATTCACAACAGGCAGTTCAAGATGTTTTGCTACAGATCTCTGTGCCAATAGGCCTGGAGGGCAGACATCGCAACTTCTTGCGGGGAGGGAAAGTACCTCTATGGCCCCCAGTCCCAAAGGTTCAACTGAAGATCCAATGGGACAGACCAAAGATCTCGCTGGTGACTCCCCTTTGACCCAGGCAGCACTAGTTCCCACTTCTTCACCTAGCCAGAGGCCATCACTACAAGTTACTCCACAAAGTGGACACTCAGACAGAAAAAAAGAGACTCTGCTTCATTCCAATTTACAGGCTCTCAACCAGACACTGTGGATCTCAGAATTTTAAGATACCATTTTTTGAGGACATGTTTCAGGAATTTTAAGAGACCAGTTTTCTGAGGACATGCTTCAGGTATTTTAAGACACCAGTTTTCTGAAAACATGATTCTGGTACTCCAGCACCTGAGAAAACTTGCCACTAGAAAGTCTTACACCTCTAAATGGAAAAGAATTTCTGTCTGGTGTCTCTTACAAACAATAAAAACCAGTGCCAGGTGGAGGTCCCTACACTTTTGTCATATTTGTGTGAGCTACTCAAAACTGTACTAGCTAGTTTTTCTCTGTCATG
The DNA here is from genome assembly GCF_019279795.1 of Protopterus annectens. Lineage (NCBI taxonomy): Eukaryota > Metazoa > Chordata > Ceratodontiformes > Protopteridae > Protopterus > Protopterus annectens. Next base: position 1,413,000,019 of record NC_056746.1, on the reverse strand, counting down.
GCACACTTGTCAGCCATTTAGGTTCATAGGTAGGTACTAGGCTATCGGCCCAAGGGCCTATGCAAGCCTAGCCAACAAGGTTCCCTGGCTTACGCCACCCAAGAAAGTTATTTTCCTGTGTCACTGATGAGCAGAGACACAGAAGTGATCCCCAGGGTGTATTTCCTATTTCCCATCCCCTCATCAAGATTTTTCTTGAAGAGTGCTAATGAAGAACTTTGCTTGACATAGATGGGTAGCCTGTTCCAGAGTATGGGAAGTCTCTGGGATAGGAATCTATCCCTCCAGCATGTCCTGTTTATTCTGCCTGCATGCCACTTAATCCCCCCTTGATGTCAAGAATTTAAGTCAAACTATTTCTAAATGGCTTCCTTCACTTGACTCCACCTACATGGGCTATTCCACCTACCCCAGCCCCAGGATTTTAACTTTATTTTGGAAAATAATTTCTTGCCAGTAGCCTTCACCATCCTAAAGTTTTGTATTTGGAAAACTGTTTTAATGCTGGCCCTAATCTCTGCTAGAAGGGTTTCTAAGCTTCAAGCCCTTATGGCAACCCCACCTATCCTTATAGGTTCATAGGTAGGTACTAGGCTATTGGCCCTAGGGCCTATGTAAGCCTAGCCAAATGGTACCCTGGGTCTCTGTTAGGGGTAACCCTTCTTTCATGCCCACGGTGGTAAATGAATGGTCTCTCAAGCAAGCTATACATTTACCTACCTTCTTTCCAAATCCAAAGAACAGGAGTTAGAGACTTCTCCATTCCGTGGATGTCCACTTACAACTCAGATTCTACCTTGATAAATCTAAATCTATTAGGAAAAAGGACCAGCTTTTTTTTCCTTCCAGAAAGGCTTGTTGGGCAACATAGTCTCTAAACAAACAAACACTCTTTTAATGGGTCTTCAACTCCATCTCTTTTTGTTATTCATACCATGGAAAGTCGCAGTCTTCACCTGTGAATACCCAGTCCACCAGAGCATTATCCTCCACTTCAAGGACACAGACTCCAGAGCCATTCTCAAAGTGCCCAACTTTCCCCCTGTACAAACCTTCATAAAACATTACAGAGTGGATGCCTTTTCTAGAGCAAGAACTCTATTTTTCAAAATCCATAACCCTGGGATTGGTGGACAGCTCACCTGTATCCAGTTCATCCACCCTATCCCATCTTATAAGCTTTGGGAATCACCCATCAGTATTGGAGAACTGCAACAGTGATCTAAGGAAGGACATAGCACAGTTGTGTAAGAACTTACCAGAACAGTAGATGTCCTGCTGATCACTGTTGCAGTATTGCATCATTCCCTCCTTATCCCTTGCTGTTTGTACTAATCCCTATGTACTCTGCGGACCGTGTGTGTGTGTGGTGGAGGGGGGGCAGTTCCTCACCTCTCTTTTTAGCTGACCTTTTTTTTTCTTTGCTCTATTTATTCAGGTTTCCCCAGGGTTTTCTGGCTTTAGGTAGTCTGAGGATCTTGAGCTCTTAAGTCTGCTTATGTACCCCTTCACCTGCAGGTTTAGGTCATATGCTGGATGAATGGGCATATAGAAGGTTTTTGGCTTTGGTACACAGGATGGACATCAGGTTACCTTGGCGAGATAATCCATCAGTATTGGAATACTTCGACATTGATCAGTAGGACAATTATTGTTATGATAGGTTCTTACACAGCTGTACTATGTGTTCACTTCTTTAGTATCTCACTGAGCTATTTGGCACACGCCTATTTCAAACCTCAGTGAGGGCACAGCTGTCTGCTATATCTGCCTGACTCCTGGTAGACACTCCCCCCCCCTCCATTGGTACCCGGACTACTAGAGACACAGATTCTAAAGGCATCCTTTACCACAGGCCTCCCAGGCAGAGTTTAGCCCAGTCTGGGACCTGACCTATGTGTTAGAGAAATTAACTCTGCCAGCCTGTAAACTAGCAGCATCTGTAATCCCAAAATTCTTGACATGGAAAACAGCAGTCTCCTTTGACAGAAGGATATCCAAACTTCAGGTATTCATTTGCAAAGAGTCATAGCTTATATTCCACAATGACAGGGCAATCTTGCAGACTGGCCCTTCTTCATGCTTAAGGTATTTATAGAACCACTCCTCAGTCAGACTATCCAACTCCCATTTTTTTTCCTACATCTTAGAACAGTGAAACAGACTTTAAAGGATTAGCCCAGATAAAATCAGTTTAGCTAGCAGATGTAGGAGACTATCTCTCTCTGATACCCTCCATCTGGGAGAATAAAGACACCTTGTTGAAGTTTCCAGTGGTTTATTCAGTTAAACAGGTATATGGACAAGTGTTCTTGTTCTAAAGTCTAACATCTTAGAAGAGTGGAGAGAATCTTGCACTCACTGGACATTCACAGATATTTTAAGGTATTATCTTGAAAGAACCAAGGTCAGTTGGAAAGTAGAGCAATTGTGTGTCTTTTGCTAAGAGCAAACTAATGCTAGTTCTGTCTAAGTAGACTGTCTTGAAATGGATAGCATGCTGCATTAATGTCTGTTGCAAGGCGAATGGAAAGAGAAGACGGAATGCCTTCTTTGGGGATCATTGTTATAGCCATTGAGAAGGGTGTATGGAAGGCCTGTGGATGATTTTACACTCCTTGAACATAATTGTGTCTTGTCTTATCATTACAGAAAAGACACACCACTCTCCCAGGGGAAAAAAGCCATCACTACTGCTTTACTGGGAGGGGTTAGTACCCAGGATAGGTTACATGGGTTTTGGTGCACTCCAACTCAAAGCACTGCTGGATGGATGTAGTTTCCAGGGTAGGAGGAGGCCTCACCTCTGCTATCCTCTTCCTTTCAGCAATAACCCACCTCTCTACTACCTGGGGGAATAAACAGCTTTAAGAATCTTCCCCACAGTGATTACTGCAACAGTGATCCACATAAAGAACATAGTACAGTTGTGTAGAAAACTTACTTTGGTGGATGTTTGAGTACAGTCACTGCTGTAGTGCTATTTCTCATCTCTCTCTCTACTTCCCCACTCTAACATTGGGTAATTGGGGATGGAGTAAATAGTCCCTCTTTGTTCACTATTACTTGTATTCTTTCTTGCCCCTTACTTCTTGTGCAGCAGGATAGAATTTACTAGGTCTCGGACTATTTCCCTATGGTGTCAGGTAATGAGGACTGAAATCCAGGCAGTAACTGTCTCAAGACATGCAAGAAAGAAAGATGACGTGAGCAGATGCCACTTATATACCACAGACATGAGGGCATCTGAAGTAAGGTGACATCAACACAGCTGTAAGGAATAAGTGCCCGGCTCTGAGAGTCAGATCAGACATAGGACCTTAGCCTGCAGCAGTTTCTTACAGTGATGACTGCAACAGTAACCTCACTCGAGCTTCTACTATTTTAGTAAGTTGCCTATACAACTGTACTATTTAGTTTGTCATTTCTGACCATGTTGCTTTCTTATGAAGATCAAGAAAAAGCATACCAATACCCTATTCCCACCCACATTCAAAAGTACATGATAGTGAACTGATTCAGAGTTGTGTCTACGCTGTGTCTGTGGTAGCAGTGGACAAGAGGAGTTGCCTGTGGATTATTTTTTGTAATAGATTAACCAACAGGAAAAAAGCAGACATACTTCTGAAGTTATAGAGGACTTCACAAACCATGATAACCTCAAAAAACATACAGAAGACAAACTGAGTAACCACAAACACCTCCGTGCCAAATGAGGGACCCTAAATAAATCCAATTAGCTTGAAATAACTCCAATATAATTCCACAAAACACTTTATAAAAATGAAACTATGAGTTAAGTGCTTTCATTCCTTACATTAAAATGGAACTTCATCAGAACTAATACAACCTTACAACTAACTCATTAAATAGTCAAAAGCAATCATATGACACTAATTAACTCATTACATTTTCCAACCAATAGATTAAAAATCCTTCTCGAGTAAAAGTCCTTCTTAAATATTTAATAAATAACCCTTCAGTTTAAAACATACATATGAAAAGAATAAATATGTAAAATGTAAAGATATTAAGTATATAAAATATTCATATCAAACTAGATATGTACAGAAATGAACTCAGTACAAAAATCAGTGAACAATCACTAAATAAAACTCTACAGTATTGGTATCTCCCAAGACAGCCTTAAAAAACGTGATGCAAAACTATTATTAAAATATTACTGAAATATATATTTCCCACATAAGGACAAAATTAAGCATAGTAATCTCTGACTTAACACTGAGCTAATAGAACACGATTCATTTAACCCTGGGATACTTAATGCATTCAAACATAATTGCCACTTCAACTCACATTTTTTTTAAATGTTCTTTCATAAACCTTCCCCTAGGGTCTTCGTTGACCTGTTCAATTACCGCAGACACAAATTTATGTCCAGTATTACTCTGTGCATGTTTACTCAAAGCATTAGTTGGCATGTTTTTTCCAAATATCCAGCAAGTGTTCATATATTATTTTCTTCAATCCCCCATCACAGCTGTGTTGAGGTCAGCAATGTGTACTGTGTATAAGGACATAAAATGCCGATGTCTTTGCCTGGCACATACAATTGTACATTTTTTGATTGTGGTTAAGACTGCATTCTGAAGTGTAGCACTAAGACTCTAGCTCTCTTGTTTTAATTTTATACATATTGACCGAGAGGGGTTTCAGGTTAAGGACAATGCGTACAATGTGTTGTCTGGTAGGCCTGATCTACATTGTTATTGCTCACCTTGAGATAGAATAGAAGGAAAGCATCTGTTGCGTTAACTAAAGCTGCACCCTACCTGATGAGTGGAGCAGAGTATCTACAGGCTGGGAAACATACAGATCTCTGGAATAGTACTTCCAGGTGTTACTACTTATCAGTGAGGGAGAAGAAGGTGGTGTTTGCGTTTTACTATGTTCTGTGAAGAAGACGAGGCAAGTCTAACATTTTTTTGAGCAGTGTCTTCATCTTTTTTCTTTTGCTGGTAATACTTTTTTCTCAGCTTTGGATTTATTTTTTATTGGAAGTGATGCATTGGAAATGTCTTTGCCACAAGTAAGTGATACAAGTTATTTAACTATTTATTATTTTGCTAATATTTTATTATTTATTTAAGCCAAACGCTCCTGCTTCAACACAGGACATGTCACCTAACCTGTATCCTTTCCGAGTCTCGTCTCTCAAGATTCAATGAAGACTGACCAACATTAGAAACTAATTTATATATTGTACATTGCACTCTACTTGATTGTACATTGTACCGTGCTTGTTCAATAGAAAGTACATACACATTTATTTCTGTTGCTTACATTTCTGTACTTTTTATTTGCGAAATGTTTTGCATTTCACCCGAGCTGAAATTGGTCAATATTAATCAGTGTACTATCTTGTAAACAAATATGTATGTAGATATATATATATATATATATATATATACACACACACACACACACACACAATTATACAATGGTAGCTCATTAGTATTCAAAAATGTGCATACTGATTGGTCAGCTCAACCAGTGTGCCCGTTGTAAAATTGAGCATATACCAACAGAAAAAAAGTCCGGCCGCCGGGCTTTCATCTGTTAGTATATGCTACAAAAGTCAATGCACGATAGCATAAATCCTGTTATTCTAGCAGCTTTCTTAGTTTATAAGTGCAACATTTAAAATAGGGATTTTGCCCCTTTATTTAAGGCTTTGCACATTTCTTGAGCTAAGACATCAAGAGATATGTTCTGAGAGCAGAGAATATGCATGGAAAAATCAGATACAGTCTGCAAAACTAAACATACCTGATTTTTCTTGTAATTTTGTCCTACCTGTCTCATACCTCTAAACTGTCCAGATTTTACAACATTTTTTTCAAAAAAAATTTTTAAAAAAGCAACAGAGATCTTCCTTTCTCCTTTGCTTGCTTTGCAAATCACTGATGTACTGTGAAAGAGTGGGAACATAAATCCCATACGTATGCGATGCGCATTAACAAAGTGGAAGAATGTGGAAACAACATGGAGGAACACCACAGCGCTGTTATACAAAGACATTACTTAAGAAAATTAAATCATTTCTTTCTTAAATAATGTTATTGAATAATAGCAAGAGCGGACTTGTGGGTGTGGGTATATTGAAGATTTACCCATGGTTGGCTTGTTTTTAATCACTCTGGCTTCACCCTCATGATCAAACCACTCCAACTGTGGGTAAAACTTCAATATACCACACCTACTCGGCGGGTATTGCTTAAATATTTTCCTCTTCTCCCATTTTTTAAGGTCAGTGTAGTTTTGATGCTGTACTTATATTAATACAGACTGGATATGTCTTCATTATTCTGTAGGAAACAATTGAATAGTATAGCTCTGAAATGTAAAAAGCTGTGGAGGGGGGGCATTGTGAAGTTTTTCCCATACTCTGGAACAAACTACCTATCTATATCAAACAAAGCTCCTCATTAGCACTCTTCAAGAAAAATCTTGATGATTGGATGGGAGATAGGAAATTCACTCCGGGGATCACTTCTGTGGCTCTGCTCGACAGGGGCACAGGAATATAATTTTCTTGGGTGGCGAAAGCCAGGGTACCTTTTTAGCTAGGTTTATATAGGCCCTAGGTCAATAGCCTAGTACCTGCCTATGAACCTATATCTTTATTCTGTTGTCCTAAATGGTTTAAAATGTTGCTCAACTTTCTTTCCCCAAATCTCAGGAAATGTATATTAAATCAGAGCTGCTTCATGGTCAAATGGGTACTAGGCAGGGTAATGGGGTACTAGGTAGGGTAATGGACGCCCCCCAATATCCCACTACTTGGCTGTCTCTCCTCAGTTGTCATAAAACACGGTTCAATCCTGTCAGTATGAATTTTTTTACTTTTACAAAGATCACAGATATTAGGATTCTCTTCCCTTGAAACTCGCATTTATTAAAAATGTATCGGACAACCCATTAAACCACAAGATGTTCTAGGATTCATAGTCAGACAACATACAGTGAATCACTAATTTTTGCCCATGTAAAGGTGCAGGAATTTAAAAGACAAATGTGCAATGCAGGTGTTAAAAGCTTGGGACAGCCCACTGTAGCAACTGTTCTTTTTCTAGGGCAGCCTAGGACCACTGTCTCACTGACTTAGGGAAAACTGAGGGAATCAAACCCTGCACTACAGAAGCATCTGCACTAAATACCAGACAGACTATTGTAACCCAACAGAGTGTATTTCACAGACTTGTGTCTACAAAAAAAAGATTAATTAAAATGTATTCATAATTAAAAAGTTATCATTAAACTTGTAGACTCCATGCAATCTAATTTATTCACAGCCAAATAGTAAAACACTGTCAATGATCAGCAAGACAAGGAAACCGAGGACTGTACCCAAAGAACATAGCTCGTGTGATGATGGTCCTGTTGCCACAATCAATTTCTTCCTTTACACTATAACTACTTTGGGTTGCAGAAACTAAGTATGCATGCACATATATACACAACCTTTACCTACAGTCTCTTGCATGCCTGTACAACTCAAATATATTTATTTTACATTTGTTGACCGGGTTAGTCCAACTGATCTAAGTAGCCCCTTTTCAGTGGAGACTGGGGGAGAAAAGCTCCACAGTTTTATAATTTTTATGTTAACAGTGTCAACGGGTTACAATGTATACATACAATGAAATACATTTTTTTTCAGAAAAATAATAGCGGGAAAAAACATAATAAGCATACATAAGAAAAATGATTCGATACAAACATATTTGCTATAAATATATTTGATATAAACATATTTACATATTAGATTTAAATTTAGATATAAACATATTTGATATAAACAGATATTTCCTTTCGAACAAATGAATGTATACATTCTTAAGTAATAGGCCAGAAATGTAGCTGACATTGCTGCTGTCAAAAACCATACACTGGAATCCACAGACTGCCCCCCCCCCCCCTCAACTTAGCTCAAATCAGAGATAAAGGCCCAGACATCAGGAAGAGATTGTACTTTTCCCTTATAAATTTAGAAAGTTACTAGAATAAAAAGCTTTGCATTAGCAAGCATTTATGAAGGACACAAAGTCTTTGAAACTTATGCCTGTAATTTAATGACTGCAATCCATTAACCAGAAAGCCACACATTTGAAAAAAATACCTCTCAACTTTTTTACTTAAGAACTCTGTATAAAGCCAAATGTAATGAGGTGACACATGCCCACATTTTAAATATTTATCAGTTTGCTAACCTGATAAACTCACAGTACAAAGTGTCCCTTTTCAAGGCTGACCCAGCAGCACTGCCCGAGTGACTTGTTTAAAGGAACAGAGGAGGCAACTGAAGGAGGAAGGATTCAGACCATGTACTTTTGACAATGGGAAGCAGTTTGTCAGTAGCTCAGATCCTTAAGTACCAGAAAACTCCAATTAACTTGAATGCAATAATTATGAAATAGATCGTTATCTTTAATGATTTATCAGAAAATGAAGACGTTAACGTAGGTCTGGCAGTTAGTGCAGTGTATTAAGATTCTAAGCTCTTAATGAGCGGCTTCCTATAATTAAGGGTACAGGGTTTGATTCTTTCCAGTTCCATTTGCCTACTCTATGACTTTGAGCAAGTCACTTAGAGCGTATGTATCCTCCGTGTGGAAAAACTACAGCAGTCTAATGACTGGTATTACAGACGTATTGTAATCCCTAGTGATTTACTTGAAATTGTGTTTTCTGTCTGTAAGCATCATCCTTGAGCTGGAGCAGAATAGAATGTGGAATAATGATCCTTAGAGGGCAAAGTGCAATACAATCATAAATGGAGAGAAGAAAACAGAGAAGTCATCCTTGAAAGACAGACAGACACACACACCCCTATCTGATTTGTCTGCAATTTGTCCTGCCCAGTCTCCTCTCTGGGACACAATGTCTGTTTTCTCCCTCCTTTATATTGCTCTTTGTTGAGAGCAGTGCTTCCATTCTGACTACTTTGACTGCTTTGTAGGTAACGTTTTATATACGATTTACTTTCCCTGAACAGTGAAGGCTTGCTACGGTAAAATCTCACACATAGACTTTCCTTGTATAATGTGGTCTGTTGAGAAATGCTCTTTGCTGTGGCACCATGTCTTCACACCATCATCAAACTGCTTTAGTAGTGGAAAATGATGGTGGCACCTTCGTTAATACTCTGCCTTTTGTGTAATGCTGTGGGAGATGGCAGTAAGTAATGATGATGACCAAGAAATGAGAAATAGCCACAAAACTGGGAACATCCAACTCTTTTATGAGGAAACTGCTCTTATTAAACCCTCATGACCTAATAGCTATGGAGGCTATTCATATTTGTATACATCTGCAACTGTTGTGGAGTCCCACCCCATCTCCTCATGTGGCTATGGAAGGCAGGCAGAAAAGCTCAAGCTATATCAGATTAAATTTGCTTAATGCCCTATCCCAACACATGCAAATCCACAAGCAACTGAACTCAGTCATGAATTATAAAACAGGAGTTTCAGATGGCCACCTATGGCCCTCGGCTTTGGGAGGGCCCATCAGGCTAGTTTAAAATTTGTGGTATGCCTTCCTTTTTTGAGTTGCTGTGTTTATCTCCAGAATGCGTTTTGATCATTTCATGTATGGCTTCTGTAAACTTAACTACTTTCATTCTTGCACCAATTCACTTCTCTGCAAATCAAAATTTGTGCAGTGTGAGTATGTAAGTGGACCTGGGGGGAGCAGGTCATCCAAGGACTTATTTAGACACACCTACCCAAAATGTCTTGAAGTGGGGTCTTTGAGGAGTTATTTTACAAAGACTTGTTTCTGTGAAGAACCTGCCTGCTCAGCAGATCACAGAAAAGGCATTCTTTTTGCCTGACCTCCGATCTGTTTTGTTAAGTACATAAATGTGGTGCAACCAGGAATACTGTCTAGTTAATTAACTTGCTCAAATTCATGGACTAGGCAAATAAAAGCAGAGAAAATCAAACCCCTCACCCTTGACTACAGAGATTAGAGTATTAATCCTGTGCAAATGCCAGACCCTCATTTTTTGATAAATCACGGATTACAGTCTGTCAATAATGCAAATCATTAAAGTTTTAAAGTTTTTTATTCAGAAAATACATGTGGATGCAAACCCTATTCTGTTAATTTTATTAAGTGAATTACAGTGATCTGACTCTTACGTCTCCAGTTTTGTAGCACATCTCTTATTTTGTCTCATTTTTTTTTTTTTATGTACTGTCGGACATTAACTGTTCTGCTGGTTAGCACAGAGGTTAAAGCACTGAGGTGTTAATGAGATGCTTTCTGTGATCGGGTTATAGGTTTTGATTCTTTTCACCTTAATTTGCATATTGCATGACTTTAAGCAAGTTATTTTACCACACAATGCTTACAGGTCTTCCTGAAAAGGGACAGTTTGTCCAGTTAACAAATAAGTAAAATCAATTTTTTCAGATGAATTACTAAGGATTACAGTCCCATGGTTCTTATTCTTAAGAAAATGTATGTCCATGCAACATTTTTGTTGTTCTGTTAATGTTTTAAGTAAATTAGAGTTTTCCGGAACTTTAATTTACTTAAAACATTAACAGAACAACAAAAATGTTGCAAAGTTTTCTGGAACTTAAGCTGTGGTGATGCAGCGGTAGCGTTGTTGCCTCACAGCAAGAGGTTTTCCCGTTCGATTCTCGACTGGAGCGCCTTCTGTGTGGAGTCTGCATGTCCTCCCTGCGGTCGAGTGACATTCGAAAGACATGCGTAGAATGGGCATGCCTTCGTTGAAGGTTGGGCGTCGAGCTGGCACCTCAGCACTGTAAAAAATCTACTGCCAATCATTAGCAGACCAGAGTTCCACTGTGGCGACCCCTAACCAGGAAAAGCCGAAAGAAGAACAAACAAGAGTTTTCTGGAAATTGAGCCAATGCTCTGTTAACAAACTGCTACCTGTAATCAAAAGTATAGGGTTTTAATCTTCCCATCTCCATTTGCCTATTGTGTAACTTTGAGAAGGTCAGAGAGTGCTCTTGAGTTGCCCTTCAAAAGCAGCATTTTGTCCAGTGTTTTAGATGGTCAACAAATACATAAAAGAAGACTAAATTGCTCCTTTTTGGGCCTTTGCCTTACCCCCATTATTTTGTACATTGTCCAGAAATTGTGATAAAAAAATTGATGTATTTTGCTCTGTTTCTTGTAAAATGGTTGTCTGGGAAGCTGTTGCAGGTTGCAATCCCAAAATAATGACAGGCGTGTGAGTTTTAGACTTTGTATCCTGCAGAAAATTATTGTTATTCTAGCAACTTTTCAAAGTATATAAGATAAATATTTAAACCCTTTTCAAGATTTTGGGTCTTGTCATGGATTCTTGAGATGGGAGGTTCAGTGGGTTGCACTGTATGGTTTTCACAGAAGTGAGCTGAAATACACTTCTCAGTCATTATTTATGTATTTTTTCATTCATTTTTCTGCAAGAAATCATCTGAGTGTACACAGTCATACAAGGGGCTCTAAATGATGCTTCACATGTATGTATGTTTGTAAATACTTGGTTTGTGCATCCAAGAGTAGCTACAGTCTAAAGGAAGGAATCAATTGTAGTAAACAGGAGTGTCAAAATGTGAAATGTGTTCTTCGGGTATGATCTCTGGTTTCCTAGTTTTATTAACTGTTACACTGTGTTTATTATTATTTGGACAACATGAAGTCTACAAGTTTAATGTTAATGAATACATTTTTAATTTAGCTATTTTTTTGTTAGGAACAAAGGTGTGAAATGTATTGTGATGGGCTATAATAGTTTGTCTGGTACTCATTACAGTTGAATAAGGCTGTGAACCGTTAATGAACTGCTTACTGTAGTACAGGGTTTGCTTCCCTTGGCTTTAGTTTGTGCACTGTGAGACTCTGGCCAAGTCACTTCACCAGACACTACTCCTGGGCTGCCCCTGAAAAGGGACACTTGTGTCCAATGGGTTGTCCCAAGCTGTTAACAAATATATTACATACTTGTGTTTTGAATTTTTGTACCTTTTACGTAGCTGCTGTTTTGACTATGAATCTCAGGATGTCTCATGTAGTGTAATTATTTGCCAGATGGGGCTCTCAGTATATGAAAGTTTCAAAGTACAATAAGTTTACTGTTGCTCAAGTCTGTTTTCCACACAAGAGTGTTTTGTTTTGTTTTGTTTAGCAAATGGCTGTCAGTGTTTTTGCTGTAAAGCTTACGTTTTAAATTAAATCAAAATCACTGTGATCATAGTATGCATAAGTTTGAGCAGTGTCTTATGGCATTAATAGAACTTGTTGGTGGGTATTTTTGTATCCCAAAGACTCCCCCATCTGTGGAGTAGACTCCCTCTCCATGAAAAGCAGAGTACCTCTCTAGCCCTCTTTAAGAGGAACCTGAACGACTGGATGGGAAACAGAAAATACAACCTAGGGATCCCACATATGTACCTGCTGGACAGGGGAAACAGGTGCTGACTTTGAGGGAACATGGGTGAAATTCTTGGCTAGGCTTATAAGGGCTTCTGGGTCAATAGCCTAGTATCATCTTGTGAACCTATGGTAACTGGGGAGAGGCAGCCAAGAAACAGGCTATTGGTGTGGCTGCAGGAGGTGGTCCATTACCCTGCCTAGAGTGCCATTCGACCATGCTCTAGTGACAGCACTAGCCAGCAGCCACAGTTCACTAGTATTGCCTTTGGCCATTTGTTACACATTATGAAGTGTGGTGTTACACATTTCAGGGAATGGAAGACTGAGAGCTATGATCCCCGAATTATAACGGTTCAGTTTGTTGTATGCCATTCCAAATCAGTACTAAAAATAGTGAGTAGTAATTTCCACTTGCCATTATATTTAGTATATGGTGGGGATATTTGCAAAGGTACTGTCCAGTTACTCAACCTGTTATTAGACAATGTTGTTGTTGTTGTGTCTTTTGGCTTATTCCAGTTAGGGGTCGCCACAGCGGAACTCCGGTCCGCTAATGTTTGGTAGTGGATTTTTACGTGCCGAGTTACCAGCCCTGACGCACAACCTTCAACGTAGGCACGTCCATTCACGTATGCCTCCACAAAGAAGACGCTCTTGCTGAGAATCAAACGGGACAATGTCTTGCTGTGAGGTGACAACGCTACTGCAGCACCACTACCGCGGTGTTATTAGACAATAAACAAAGCAAATAAATGAATACAGCACATTAACTCAAAGGAGGGTGAAACCTTAACTGGACAGAAAGTTTACTCTTATCCAGACTTCCCAGTGCATTCTCTCCCCATTTTACTTGTGCCAGTTGCTCCTGCTGTCACCAGTAGTATTCTTATATTACTGTCTGCAGCTCATACAACTCTCAGCTCTACCCATTTTGTCAGAAGTAATGACTTTTAAGTTGAAAAATAAAATATTAGTGAACCATGAATTTCTGTAGCCTCTTTAAATAATGATTGCAGAGGTTTCTAACTAAAACATCACAGGCCTTCAGAGACAGGAAGTATTAGGATAGGCTTAGAGCTCTGTCACTTTATTCAATGCCATATATACTCTTTAGGGCCATTCTGTGCCTTATCTTTAGGGCCATTATGGATCCATTAGTCAAAACAAATGAAAAATAAAAATATTTTTAAATTTTTACAGTGCACAGACCAACTCTGGATGTATTCATTCAGGTAAGGTGCCTTTTAATTTACAATGTTTAGTTTTATTGAGTTTGTGCTTTTTAATTTACAATGTTTATTTGTGTGTGTATGGTGCTTGTGCTTTACTGGAGTTTGTGTATGGTGCTTGTGCTTTACTGGAGAGAGTGTGTGTGTGTGTGTGTGTGTGTGTGTGTGTGTGTGTGTGTGTAAGTGTAAATGCCCCAGGTGCTTATGGTGGTGTGGTAGGGAATGCCTCAGGCTTGAACCCTGTACCCTGTATGCAGGTGTTAAAGACTTGAGTTCCCTACCCACCACCAAAAATTTCAGATTTTTACCTCATATTCGATCTGATCTGTTCCTCATAATATCTGTGGTTTGTAAATGTTGCAATGCTTGATATTTGATGGTTTAGTAGTAGCATTGTTGCCTCACAGCTGCAGGTTCTTGGGTTTGATTCTTGGCTGGGGTTCCTTCTTTGTGGGGTCTGTATCTTCTCCCTGTGTTTGTGCGGGTTTGCTTTTGTGCCCTCCCATGTTACAAAGACATGTCTGCATTATTTCTTCCTGGGCCTCTGCTGAAAATTGTTTATTTGTTCCAAGTCAGACTGTCCTGATTAAAAATGTTAAATAAAGTTGACAGGCATTTGAATTTCAGACATAAGGGTTTCTGAATGTTTTAATCCGTTGGTATTTGATGGTGCAGTGGTAGTATTGTTGCCTCACAGCTATAGGTTTTCTGGTTTGATTCTTGGTTGGGGTGGCTTCTGTGTGGAGTCTGCATCTCCTCCATGTATTTGTGTGGATTTGCTCTGGTGCCCTGCCATTTTACAAAGACGTGTCTGCAGTTTTAATCCCTGCTGAAAATTGGTTTTGTTCTGTCCAAATTGATAGGCATTTGAATTTCAGACTTCAGGTTTCTGAATGTTTAATTCCTTGCATAATTGATGGGTAGTATTGTTGCCTCACAGCTATAGGTTTTCTGGTTTGATTCTTGGTTGGGGTGGCTTCTGTTTGGAGTCTGCATCTCCTGCCTGTGTTTGTGTGGATTTGCTCTGGTGCCCTGCCATTTTACAAAGATGTGTCTGCAGTTTTAATTCTGCTGAAAATTGTTTTGTTCTGTCCGCAGTAAAATTGACAGGCATTTGAATTTCAGACTTCAGGTTTCTGAATGTTTAATTCCTTGTATAATTGATGGTGCAGTGATAGTATTGTTACCTCACAACTATAGGTTTTCTGGTTTGATTCTTGGTTGGGGTGGCTTCTGTCTGCATCTCCTCCTGTATTTGTGTGGATTTGCTCTGGTGCCCTGCCATTTTACAAAGACGGTGTCTGCAGTTACCCTGCATCTCTGCTGAAAATTGTTTTTGTTCTGTCCGCAGTAAAATTGACAGGCATTTGAATTTCAGACTTCAGGTTTCTGAATGTTTAATTCCTTGCAGATTTGATGGTGCAGTGGTAGTATTGTTGCCTCACAGCTATAGGTTTTCTGGTTTGATTCTTGGTTGGGGTGGCTTCTGTGTGGAGTCTGCATCTCCTCTCTGTGTTTGTGTGGATTTGCTCTGATGCCCTGCCATTTTACAAAGACGTGTCTGCAGTATTAATCCCTGCTGAAAATTGGTTTTGTTCTGTCCGCAGTAAAATTGACAGGCATTTGAATTTCAGACTTCAGGTTTCTGAATGTTTAATTCCTTGCATAATTGATGGTGCGGTGGTAGTATTGTTGCCTCACAGCTATAGGTTTTCTGGTTTGATTCTTGGTTGGGGTGGCTTCTGTTTGGAGTCTGCATCTCCTGCCTGTGTTTGTGTGGATTTGCTCTGGTGCCCTGCCATTTTACAAAGATGTGTCTGCAGTTTTAATCCTTGCTGAAAATTGTTTTTGTTCTGTCCGCAGTAAAATTGACAGGCATTTGAATTTCAGACTTCAGGTTTCTGAATGTTTAATTCCTTGTATAATTGATGGTGCAGTGATAGTATTGTTACCTCACAACTATAGGTTTTCTGGTTTGATTCTTGATTGGGGTGGCTTCTGTCTGCATCTCCTCCCTGTATTTGTGTGGATTTGCTCTGGTGCCCTGCCATTTTACAAAGACGTGTCTGCAGTATTAATCCCTGCATCTCTGCTGAAAATTGTTTTTGTTCTGTTCGCAGTAAAATTGACAGGCATTTGAATTTCAGACTTCAGGTTTCTGAATGTTTAATTCCTTGCAGATTTGATGGTGCAGTGGTAGTATTGTTGCCTCACAGCTATAGGTTTTCTGGTTTGATTCTTGGTTGGGGTGGCTTCTGTGTGGAGTCTGCATCTCTCTCTGTGTTTGTGTGGATTTGCTCTGATGCCCTGCCATTTTACAAAGACATGTCTGCAGTATTAATCCCTCGTCTCTGCTGAAAATTGTTTTTGTTCTGTCCGCAGTAAAATTGACCGGCATTTGAATTTCAAACTTCATGTTCTTCAGAATACATAGTAGCACAACCTTTTTTCTAGCAATTTTCTAAGTTTATAAGATGAATATTTTAAATTTGTCCCTATTTTTGGGACTGTATTCCCCATTATTGGCTTACCAGGTTTTGTGCTAAGGTTGACAGCTATGGCAAGAACTGAATTCACTGAATATGGACTGTAGAATTGTGCATATTTACTGATAAAGGTGCACTGTAGAATTGTGCATATTTACTGATAATGGTGGACTGTAGAATTGTGCATATTTACTAATAATGGTGGACTGTGGAATTGTGCATATTTACTAATAATGGTGGACTGTAGAATTGTGTATATTTACTAATAATGGTGGACTTTATGATAAATGTTCTCAACTGGGCAGTTTTGCCATTATGGGTGCATATGTTTTGTTTCATTGCTTACTGGAAAAATGTTCAAAACAAATTTAAAACACCCTCTAACAAGTGTACTGTATTGTACAAGGAATATAATTTTTAGTACAATGAGGAAGGTGTATCAAAGAGCACATGTATGTTTCATATGCAAGGGCCTATGATTCAAAACAGCCCAAAATTAATCTTTATCTGCCACTGGCAAAATGTATTTTCTTTGAATGTGGGTTTCAATGCTGTTTCAATGAATGTGAGTTTCAAGGGCAGAGAAGTTTTAATGCTAAGTTTTCATTGTGAGACTGCATTGCTTTGTTTAACAGATGACTTAATGTTTGTGCTGTAAAATACAAAATAAAACTTTCAAATGAAGTCCAATCATTGAAGTAAAGCAGTATGCACATTAGTGTTTATGGTAAATGGAGTGAAATAGCAAGTAATGGTTAATTGGAATGGCTGCAGAGGCTCCAGTTCAACCATTATTTTGTCAGGGGGCAGCAAACTCAGACAGGCCCAGCTGAACTATACCTCCCAACTGTCCAGATTTTCAAAGAATGAATAGATTTTTGCTTCTTATTTTTGGTTTGTTGTTCATAAAATTTGTAGTTTTAATTCCTAAATGATTTGCCAGAAGTCACTAAATAATAAGTTTCAGACTTCATAACCTTCATAAAAATGCATGTTAAAGTAAGATGTGTCCAAGCAAGGCAAGGAGTAGTTGTATCTACCTTGGATGGGGAGGACACACTGCATAAGTACTACAGTGGCTTTTCATCTGTCCTTGATTTTGCAGAATGGTCTGGTTTCTGTCATATTTTTGTACTGTCGATTTATGCTTATTACTCAAAGTGCCTGTTGCTCTGTGTTTAAGTAGCAATGCTTTAATGACCATAAGGTAAGCTTGTCTGACATGCTTTAATAAGCATACTGTTAAAGAATTGCCAACATTGAAAGCCTTTCTGTTGTTGCCATGCAGAGAATACTTGACTAGATAATGTATAAGCCTTGGGTATTAAAGGACAGGATTCCATTATTTTAAAAAGCTCATTACACTTGTTGGAGACTTCCAGTCATCTCTACAGGCTTTACCGTAAACTAAACAGAATGCCAATCATGTGTGGTCCATAACCTGTACAGTAATCCTTTAAGCAATGTATCTTGAGCTTGTTTCTTGTTTGCTTTTCATTTTTACTTTTATCATGTTTTCCCCATGAAACAAGTTGTCAGGCAGCAGGTCTTTTTGGATAAGAAACATTTTTACAAGTGGGGGCATCACATAGATTTCTACTTTCAGCATGTTGCTTGGTACTTTAATAAAGCTGAATATATTATAATTAGAACTGCAGTGCAAGGAGAAGTGGTTTGAGTTGAGTGCTTCTGGTTTTCTTATACTTGATTTTGACTGGCATTCCAGTAATGTATTTAAAAGTAATTTATTTTTCATGCCTCACAACCTTTTGTTTCCATCTAGATATTAAGTAAGCTGTCATGCAGCCAATGCATTGAAATATTTTTATTCTTCTACACTTATTTTTGTCTTGATTGGACTTTCATAATGATGGTTTGCCACCCAGGGCAGCGTATTTAATTAAAGTTAGTTTTCCATAGCTCCTCCCCTTTATGGTTGACCACACCCCTTCCCTTTGACCCCGCCCATTCAGCATCTCCTGCAGCCCCCCTGTGATTTGAAGTCACCAGCCGCCACTGCCATTAGTCCAAGACCTATTATCTCCACCAATTAAACACTCCCACTAACAATAGAACCAGGGATCTTAACTTGCTTTACAAATAAACAAAACTCAGTATATATTTCACTTCCAGACACATTACACAGGATAACTACCTGGAGCTTCTCCACATCCAGCTTACAATAAACAAAATCTCTTATATCATAGCTAACTATAGAATCCCACCTATGTCCCACTCAGCCCATAGCCCCTCCCTAATCAGTATTCAGTCACTATGCATTAAGCCAAATAACTGTAGAATCTCACCTATGTTCCACTCAGCCCATAGCCCCTGCCTAATCAGTATTGAGTCACTATGCATTTAGCCCCTGCCTAATCAGTATTGAGTCACTATGCATTAAGCCAAATAACTGTAGAATTCCACCTATGTCCCACTCAGCCCATAGCCCCTACCTAATCAGTATAGAGTCACTATGCATTAAGCCAAACACCATTCTCCTAGGAGACTTCAACTACTTATCCATTAACTGAGAGACTTGCATATCCCTCAACCATGTATGCCCAAAACTTTCCGGACTTCATCATTAAAAAATCTCTGGACCAGTTAGTCTACACCCCAACCAGGAGCAATAAAATCCTGGAATTGGCCCTTACCAATATGCGGCAGCTTTGCTCCTCACCAATTGCAACTTCCTCCCTGGTCAAATCAACCCACAGATCAGTCACATTCCCCTTAGGACTGATGCTAAAAGCATCTTCCAATATCTCAATATTCAGAAATTATGCCTAGGCTAATCTACTAAAACTGAGTGATGACCTGGCTACATTCAAAAGCCCCTACCATCTCAATGACAATATTGCTTAGGCAGAATCTTTTACTGCCAAATACTATGCACATGTAAATAGCTGCATAGATGTATCTGTCCCCCTCAGAAGTAAATACAATGCCAGATTTAAAAATAAACCTGTATGGTGGAGCCCTAATATAAGCAATGTCTATAATAAAACAAAAAAACTATTCATTACATGCAAAACTAAATTTAACCCTCAAGTTGCCAATAATGCTCTTGATAAATTTAACAAAGAACTTTGAAGTCTGATCAAATCAACCAATCCCAGATATGAGGTAAAAATAGCACCCAGACAAAGGATAACCACAAAACTCTTTTTACCTATGTAAGAAACCTCAGAAACAATGTCCAACACTGAGCAGAACTGAAAGTAAAAACTATCACCTACTCAGACTCAGATGATATAGCCAATATTCTAGCAGACAAATTTAGTTCAACCTTTACTTCCTTCCTTTATTCTCAGATCACATAACTGCATTTGCACTCCCCTCCTCAAGTCTCCAAAGAACAAGCCCTCAAGATGCTATCTGTAGCCAAGATCAGTACTTCTGTGGGGTGAGATAACATACTAGGATACCCACTGGCCAGTCTTAAACATGACTTGTCAGACTACCTAAAGATGTTAAAGAATATCAGCTGTCAAACAGGCTTCTTGTCAGATGAATGGGGGGCAGCAACAATCAGCCCCCTGCACTAAGGTGGGGGTATCAGTAGACCGAGATAATTATAGATGCAGAAGCCTGACAAGCCTCATCTGTAAGGCTATGGAAAGGTTCATTATGGAATTGATTAATAAGGTCATAGCTTACCTACAAACCCCTGACCCAAGCCAGTTCAGATTTACAAGGGCAGATCTTGCCTGCTTAACCTGGCTGACTGCATTGAGAAGGCTACTGAAGGAACAGATGATGGCAAATCAGTAGACACTGAATATCTAGACCTCCCAAAGGCATATGATACCATTTCACCATGGGGTATCATAGATAAACTCTCCAAGTTAAATGTAAATACTTATGTAACTCACTGGATAACAAACTGGCTCACAAACAGCACCCAGAAAACTAGTGTGGTTGACTTTACCACCCCCAGAAGACCCATTACTAGCAGTATACACCAGGGGTCAGTTCTTAAGCCACTCCCGTTTGGCATTTACTTCTTGGACATCAAAACAAATGTTAAGGGTTTATGGCTGACCAAGGCTGCAGATGAATGTAAAACTGGTGCTTTTACAAATGCCTAAGAGGACACCAAAGGCCTCCCAGAGGGCCTTTCCCAAACAAAGAGCTGGTGACAAAATCATACACAAACTAAATGGCAAGAAATGAATAGTTGTATCTTTTGGCAAGCATGACTTCCCTTGTAACAATAAAATTGATAACACACCCTTGAAAGCTGATCCAGGAGTCAGGGATCTGGGAATTTATGTCAAAAATGGACTGTACTTTGATGACCATGTATCCTCTGTTGTAAGGAAGTCCTTCTTCATTGCACAGCTTATAAATAAAGGTATGGCATCCAGGTCCAGAGATGTAACGATTCCATTGTACTCACCATCTACCAGGCTGCACATTAAATATAATGCCCCATTTGTTATGTACCTGTCTGAACACCTGTCACAAGTGAAGTGACCACAACAGTTTCTCAGTAAAAAAAACCCATCAAGGGCACAAATCACAAACAGTATACGGACCATCTCAAAGTCTTATCCATCTTCTCGGAATCATACAGGCTACTAACAGGAGACCAATGTCTCGCATATACAGCCTTTGCAGACCCTATACTATCAGAACTATCACACATTTGTAAGTCCGGTGGTAGAATGAACACCTGCTCATGGGATCTCAATCTCTTTTCTCAACATAAATGGAACATATTGGAGGGACAGGTATTTATCTCAGAGAATACCTGTTCTGTTGAGCTGTCTTCCACACCACATAAAGCAAACCACTTCTCTTACTCTCTTCAAACATAGATCCGGATATCATGATCCATGACCGTGTTTTAATTTGAGTGAATAGATGGGAAAACACAAATTCATTCCTAGTTTAGCACCCATCTCCCTCACGATGGACAGGGGCAACAACATATCCTTTTCTGCCCACATCTGGGTTATTCATGCGCAAAATATATAGGTTAGGCTTCTTAAGACCCTAACATATCAATAGCCTAGAAAGTACATATGAAGCTATGAGAGCTATGGGTGTATGGTTCAGGCTCTGCAGTACACACTCCATGATCCTATATGAGGATGAAGGTGCAAAAAGTTAATTATTATCATAATGCTGACTAATGACAAAAAACATTCAGACATTCTAAAGTTGATCAAGCAGATTAATATTTGCATATTTGATTCCTACTACCCATGAAAGGAAATGTGCTCCACAAATGGGTTCACTAAGAATACAGTACTGAGTAGTGCCACGGTACTGATATACTGAGTATGCAAATCAGTAATGTAGGTACATCTGATGCCCTGTGCAGTTCCCAGATTTGATATTCCATCTTATTCGACTCTAAGTCGAGCATGAAAAAAGAACTTTCCAAGGTGAAGGGAAAAGCACTCTTCTTCACTACAATTGTAGCAAACTGCTAAAGATCTAACATTTCTGAATGCCAGCATTTTACTACCACCCCACTGACTTCTGCCAATCACAGCCCTCAACATCTTATGCCCGGAGCATTTGTCATGCCCTAACTATGCCTCTGGTGCAAACTGGATAAAAGCAAAAATACTTAAAAAAAATATTTGTACATTTTTTTTATCTGGACCATATTTGTGAGGTGGTACTTCAATTGGATATTAATTATGTAAAAATTAAATAATTAGCTATTACAAAAAGAGGAGGAACCAGAAAATGTGTATTTCTTTGGATATAATTTCTCCAAGACTTTTGGGTTTCTAATGCCATGACAGAAATGGACCCCATTCCTAAGCCATGGTATGATTAAAGTTCACAAAATTAGTATTATTTCAATCTTTGATGTTAGCCAAAAGAGCTTTTTGCAGCACCTGCAATATGCCCAGAATTGACTCATTCTGTAATTCATACAGAGTTACATGTATTGCTATCATATCTAAATATGACTATAAATTCTTTTTTATGAGACCCATTACCCCTACTACTAATGGAACTGTCTAGTTATCCTTCCTCCATATTGATCTTGTTTCTGCCTGCAGGTCCTGGCATTTTATGACTTTGTGTCTCTCAGTACATAAGACACTATAATCACTAGGTGTAGCAATTTCATTGACCAATGCTACTTTTATCTTCTTTTCATAAACTACTATATTTGGTTTTCTTCCATCTATTGTTTGAGCTGTTGTTAATGGGTGATCCCATGTGATACAAACTTCATCCTTCTCTATCATATTTTGTGGTTCATGTTTCCAATGCTTCTGAACTACTTCAGTACCATAATGTTTGCACAATCCCCAGTGCAACAGTCTTGCCACATTATTATGCCTTTCAGTGTACAGGCCCTCTACCATTAGTGTATCACACCCAGCAACAACATGTTTGACTGTTTCCACACCTGTTTTACAGAACCTGCATTTGTCTGTTTCTCCCACATGTTCAATGGACTTTTGTAAACCACCATTTATGTACTCCACTATCCTGGGCTGCCAATATTAACCTTTAATCTTTTGGCTTAAATTCACCTCTTGTTAACCAATCCCGTCTCAAATCCTGCTCAACATGAGGTTGTTCCAGGAGCTTTTTTGTACTTACCACAATATTTATGCATTTTTTGGCACATTCAGTTGCTGCCTGATTTTTGTCTACTTCTGGTTTGATTTCCATTCCCACTTGACACTGATATGCTTCTGCCAAACTAATCAGGGAATTCATCTTAGATTTCTTCTCCTCATGTTTAAAACTTTCCCTGTGTTTGGATCTGGTGAGGTCAGCAGATATGTATGCAGTCCCACAACTGCAGATCTATACATGTAGTTTTGAGGAGGTTCATCCCTCCTTCACAATAAGGAATATATAATCTTGATTGTAGTTTTGAGGAGGTTCATCCCCCTTCACAATAAGGAATATATAATCTTGATATGCGCTCATTTTTTTGTTTTTATGTCTAACTGATCCTATACCTTTTGTGGCCAATCACCCCAAAACTGTAAGTTAGAACAGGAAGAGCAAACTGGTTTATAGCTTGGACTTTCTTCCTAGATGTCAGAGCTGTTTTCAATATTAGTTTTAGTCTTCTAAAATATTTGTTTCTGAGTTTTGTTTGCATTTGTTCATGTTTTATTGATCATTCGTCAATTGCCAAATATTTCTATGCTCACTTCTGCTAAGTTCGTATCCCAGATTGATATTGTCTTAGTGCTGGAGCTTTTCTACTTTAAATGTTGTAAAGGGTTTCATGGAATGTCCTAGATACATTTTTTGTTGAAAATGGAACTGGTTTGTTATGTTACGTTGAATGCCACCCACCCCCTGGTATCAATGATAGGATATTGATTAATAGCATTTTAAGATTAAGACCTGGATGTTTATGATTATACAGGGTGCTTGGATAAGACATTTTTAACATTGCATAATAAAATGACGTATATATTTATGTTATTATTTATTATATTGTTTTTTTGTATCTGTGGTTTTAAAATTTAAAGTGTATGCGATTGGTTAATTTGATAATTGATGTGTATATGTAAATCAGTTGGTTTTAGTGTATTAGGTTTCTGTTTAAGTTCTATAATAGCTGGACAAAAGCACTGAAATAATGGCTTTGTGATTTATTTTTTTTACTTCTTGGTGTATTATTTTCCACATTCAGTTGACACGACTATACAGCATCTTTTTTTTTTTTTTTGCTATCCATTCAGCATCTTTTTATGTTCCACAGGTTCTTCATAAATATTTCAACAAAATGTGTCTAATTCATCTTTTCTGGGAGGTGTTTCTTATTGCTTTTGCTTTGTTTCCCAGGTCTCTATAATCAATGAATTGCTTACTTTGTACTTTTCATTTATGTTTATCTGCATATCTTCTAAGTGTTTCTGTCTGTGCTGATATCCTTAATATACTTGCAATAGTGTATGATAGATCCTGGTGTATTCTGATACTGTGCTTTGTTTTTATCACGTCTATATTTCTAAGCATTTTTGTTAATCTGTTCCCTCTTCTATACTCTTCTAACAGTAGCACTTCTCATCTTAATTGCTTTATAATTTTCTCTATTCAATGTTTCCACGATGACATTTGATTTCTTCCCCTCCTTTCCCTTATTGCCCTGCATTTGTGTGGTAAGACTGTTATTAATTCCTTTTGTGGTAAGACTTTATCTGTTATTAATTTAATAGTGCTCCCTGTGAATGTGCAGAATCTAAAATTACGGTCTGCATGAAAACCATTTTGAGTTACTGTCATGCAGATGTGTTTTTGTAATACTGCTTCCTTTGTATTTTGCAATAAATGATCATAGGGTAAGTGAAGCAGTCCCATCAGTTTTGTGAATTAGGATATACATGCACAAGAAAGGTGTTTACTGATGTGACCATCTACAACAAACAGGTAAGTAGATAAGAGGTTTGTTTTTATTATGAAAAACAATGCAATCCACTGGAAGTAGAGAAGACAAATATCCACAAAAAAAATCCACAATGCTGATAATTAGTGTTTACTAATTCTTTTATGTGGCTGCTTAGCACTCATAACTATATATATAATCACTTGTCTGGAAACTGCTCTGTATGCAGATACATTTTAGAAGGCCCTTTTGTTATTTTGCAACATACAGCAAAACTATTCACACTAAAGGATATTACCACTGTTAAACACAAGGGATTATGTATATCACTTTGTGTTATTCATGTGAAAGTTTTTATACGGGTATGAGTACCTAGGCAGCTAGGTAAAAAAAATGAGTGGAGATTATTATGATATATAAAAAAAGAGTAACAAGAATAATGCCTTAAAGATATTCTTATAAATATACATAATTTAAGAAGTCTGGTTTCTTGGTGTTAGAAAAAGTCCCTTTAGTTTTTAGAGGGGAGATTATATGAGAATCAGAATATAAAGAAGCATTTTAGCAAATTAAACTAGGTGTTGATAAAATGACAGGTTTAAATGGTGTTTTAATGATTATTTTTTTAAATGTTTTCTTTGAAAATTGGTAAAGGAAAGTAAATATGTAGGTAACAGTATATAGTAAAAGATTTTTTATTGGTACGATTTAATTAAATTTTGAAAAAAAAATTTTTATGTTTTGAATTGTGCATCATGTGACCATTAACAGGAGATCAGGTGGAGGTTTATTTAAATGTAAATAGGATAATGTTGATTTAACCGATGAAGTCTGCTGCTTGACAAACACAAGCGTTGGCTTATATAAATATTTTCAGATTTAATTATTAGCATTATGGAGCTTAATTGTAAGTTTGCTTTTATAATTTTACTTCCCTTTTAACTGGAGATCATCTCTATTGCCATCAAGTAGTCGACAGGCCTGTGCTCATTTGACACTTTAACCTGTGATTATGTGGAATCTAAAATTTACATTTGTATGATAATATAAAACAAATTTCATCAGACTGTCAGGTTGTCATGCATTTGTTAAAAAGTTTATTTTATTTACATTTTGTAAAAGTCAGTATCTGATTTTTTTAATCAATACTCCCTCTCTCATATTCCGCAACAGATGGTCTAAGTGGAGAAGCGGCATTTCTGTCAAGATGGAGCACAAGTAAGAAAGGATAACTGCACTGCTATGAATGATGACCATTTGGGAAAAATGGACAGAAGCTTTTGCTAGCTTTACACTGTCAATGAAAGTCTCATCCAGGCACCAAATGACGTAGCTATACCTCTGGTTTCCAGACCAAAATAAAACAAAAGCTACAAAAAACACTGGTCATGGAGTAATTTCAAACCTAAAAAGGATGATTTCTCTATAAAAGTGATCCTGTCATTCCTTCTATACGTTATAGTATAAAAATGATGTTTTAAATAAAATTCAAGAAACAGCTTCTCCTTTGGCTCTTTTTGGAATGGGAGCCCAGTCCAGTGGTGATTTGTATATAATTATGCCCTATATAATTCCCAAAACATTTCATAAATAAATGTTGAATCATTTTGGAGATATATTGAATCAAAGAGCAAATTCAGCCAAAACAAGCAATATGCTGGGAACAGGCCTTCTGAAAATGCTCAACAATTTTTATATGTGCGGTGGTGGTGCTGCGGTAGCATTGTCGCCTCACAGTCACAGTGCTGTGTGTTGTTCTTGCTCAGCTAAAGTTTTCTGTGGTGTGGAGTGATGAATGAGCGAAAGATCTTCATTGAAGGTGTGCATCAGAGCTGGCAACTCGACGCGTAAAAATCTACCAACATCATTAGCAGACAGTTTGTTTCGCAAAGGCAACTAACAGGAAAAAGAAAAAGACAAACAACAACTATTAGTAGCACTATAATGGCACGCTTGTGTATATTTTCAATCTTGAGTTTTCCATGATTCAGGTTTAGTTGTTTAGATATCAACGAGCTTTCTTAAAAGTAAGATTTTCATAGGTTTTCCTTTCTGTGTTCCGAGTTTCATTGCTTATTTGGCAGTGTTTGGGCAACTTCAGCACTTCTGTTCAACGCATGTTCTATGGTTTCTGTGCACTGACTCATTATCAGCATCTGACACTACTTTTCTGTACCATTGGGTAGTTCAGTGCGTTAGTTCACTTTGTTATGGCTGTATAGTCACTGCTCTTTCTTTGCACTGCTTCATTTTGTTCTATACATCCTCCATAGTACTTTCCATTTGAGATGTTCCAAATGATCTATATTTGTACTGACATTACATTATAGGGTTTAATCAACTTTCAGGGTCCTTAGGTCACTGTTGTAGTCCCATTTGGTTCTAATACCATTATAGTCCTCTGTACTGATGGAGATGGCTCCACTATATTTGGATTAATCCACATTGGTTGAGCTTCAGCCTGACAAGGCAAAGCGTTTGAAGAAGATTCAACCAGATGATGGTGGGGCATTTTTGCATTGTGGCAAGAGCCCCTGCACCTTCCATATGCAGGATTTGCCTGCCAGCCTGCCACACACTTGTGAAATTATACCATCTCCAGGACTGCACAACCTCAGAAGACTGAAAAATCCAATAACTTATCACTGATGGCACACTAAAACAAACTGCACTGGCAGCCAGTTTCAGTTGAAAATAGTGATTGATGTGCAACTCGTGTATATTAATAAGCTTAAACCTGACCAGGGATAGGAAAGCGAATGGAGGTTCCAACCTCATGCTGTCAAATGTTATACTGATGCAAGGTAACAGACTGATCTTGCTGATATCTAAAGTTTCACATTCTGACATACTCAATACTTATGTTTCACCTTATATGCTGCCAGGTTTTTCACATCTGATCTTTGACTTAGGTCTTTCTGCACTTTTCACGTTAGGGATTCATCAGTTCTTTCTTTTAACTGCTGTGCATTTGATTAAAAAAAATGGCTGACCTCTTTGAACTATTCTGCAATTAATTAAATAAAATGCAGCTCTATCTCTGTTTATATTCATTGTGTACTCATTGGATTGGCTGTACTTTGGATTATGTTAACAGACTGTCTGCAGCTCCATCTGCCTTGTAACACAACTCATAACTTAAAAGGCATCCATTTGGACTGGTCTACCTCCAAGTTTAACAAACACAAAGTAAGTAATTAAATAAAATACATTTAGAGCAGCCAGAGCCTCATTGAGAAGAAAATTATTCACTTTAGATGTGGCATCCAAGCCTGCAAACCCAAACTTCTTGGTGTATTTTGCTGGAGTAGCTGGTGGAAAATCAATAAGACTTGCACATTTGTAGCTACTAAACATCATCTGCTTGAAAACATATGCTGGTACATGACTGTTTCTACAGGCCAGGACATCTGGATATGATATAGTTTTACTTATGGAATAGGAAGTCAAGTCCAAGGCTGCCTTCAGAAACTCCAAGTGGTAGTGAACTAATGGTACCACCAATAAAAAGCAAACATTTATACATGAACTTCATAAAAATATACGAGAAAATAGTACATCCATGTTGTTTAAATTTTGAATGTATACAGGTACTTTTTAGATAATTTTTGGCTTGCGATGAGCTGTCATGATGATGTAAAATAACTGCAGTTAATTTATGAAAAGTAAGCAACTTGGTATAAGAAGCCTTTTTAAGTAAATAAAAAGTGTACCAGTTTACCTTTGTTGGTGGTGGTAAGGTTTTTTGTTATGGGTGTCAGTAGCCTGGTTTTGAAGAGGTAGTAGGTTCCAAAGAACAAAAGATGAAGGTTATCTGTATGCACAGATCCAAGTCAGGTTAAGTGTAACATTCTGAAGGAGATGCTGGATAGTACAGTAAGAAAATGGTTCACTCATTATACCGAGATCCATTGTGGCAGATAGTGCGATTCACTACCGAGTCAGTTCCTGTGTAGTCAACAGTGAACAGGGTTCAACTATTTCTACCTCCATTTGCTTATTATGTGATTCTGAGCAATTAATTTAAAAGGAACACTTTGTCCTGTGGGCTTTTTCTAGTTAACATAGATTTCACCCGCTAAGTACATTTTGTAGTAGGGTCATGACATATTATTCTGAGAAAGTTAATGTGATATTTTATTTGGCTACAGGATTGCATTTCTCTGAAGAAAAACTCCCTTCACTTCATTTAGCTAGTACAGAGCACAATGTGTATCGTGTACCTTCAACAGACTTTTTGTCTTCATGTGACCCCACCAGCTAGCTACTGTGCCAATGTTTTCCCCCAGCAAGAAGAGGAACCTTCAGCTGCCATGGTACCCAATGCAAATTTCATGACAGATTTCTACCGTTAATACTTCTCAAAATGTTTTTAAATTATCCAGGAGAGCAGAAACCCCCCCCTTTTCAGACAGGAAAAGATGGCAGCTGAACTCTTAATACTGATGGTGACTATGGCACCAAATTAACAACCTAACCATTAGTTGTACTAAAACAAGTAGGGTATGGGGATAAGGGTAGAGGTTCTGACTTATGCACTTGGTTAACCAGCATCTTTGAAGTAGAAGGTTGTTGTGAACGAGTAAGCATTACCAAATCATTCAGCTTGAAACTTGATAGCTAATATCAACAAACTCCTAGATGATTCCAAAGTGAAGGGCCCATTAGGTCCCTTGTCCCAAACAAGTTCTGCTCTGTCCTGTAATAACACTGAGAAATGCTGTAGAAAATTGCCATGTAATATAAACATAGTCTGCGGGGGTGGGGGGGACCATCTCTTTGTAGTGCAGTTTCAGAATGTTAAGCTATAATGACAAGCATATTTGGTAAGGGAAGTTATGACAGCTTGTACAACTAATCCTGCTTCTGCTTTAATCCTATATAAGTTGTATACAAATTCTATAGTCCTTTGCTTCATTATCCCTCTTTATCTTGCATTTTCAAATTCTTGAAAAGAGTTTGTTTCAATAATGATGGTACTGGGCGATATGGAGGCAAGGGTGAGAGAAATTCTTCTTGACTAACTTACACTTCAGTTATATCAACCAAATGTCTTTCGGCTTTTCCCAGTTAGGGGGTCGCCACAGCAGAACTCCGGTCTGCTGATTGGCGGTGGATTTTTATGGTGCCGAGTTGCCAGCCCGACACCCAACCTTCAAAGAAGGCACACCCATTCATACATGCACCTACCTGCATGTCTTTAGACATTACTCGACTGTCAGGATGACATACAGACTCCTCACAGAAGGCGCTCCATCTGAGAATCGAACAGGAGAACCCCTTGCTGTGAGGCGACAACACTAACCACTGCACAAATTGTTTGCCTTTTAACTTAACCCATTCCTCTGCAAGAGTATATTCTGCTAACACAAAGGTTAGTATAAGCCAATTTCTGATTTATAAACTCTCCTTGTAATATATATGCAATTATAACTTTCAAATGTCTTGCTTAATTTTGACTCAAATTTGCTCTGTTCCTAGGAGCGGCCTTAGGTCAACTGGTACCCTAGGCAAAAGGGCTCTACGGCGCCCCCACGACACCACCCAGTGCCCCCATTCTGGTCTACCTATACCAGCTAAATACTGGAAAAGTGCCCCTACTAGAGTGGTGCCCTAGGCGGCCACCTAGTTGGCCTATGCCTAAGGCCGGCTATGAGTGAAACCAGACATTTGTCTGAGAAGACCTAAGGCAATAGTGCTCCTAGTTCGGGAACTTTTCCCACCTAAATAAATTTGGTTTTATTTCTAATTTTGGAGATAAAAGTTTGAGTGACATGCATCTCAGTACTGGAACTGCCCTAGATGACTTCAACAAACTGCTTAGCTTAATCGAGTGTGATAAGGTGAATACATAAACACTCATTGTTTATCAGATCTCTTAATCCCTCAAAATTACACATTCAATAGAAATTTGGCTTTTTCCTAAGAAAGGCATATGATCAGAGACCCACACTGGTGGCTGGCTGAGTACAGCACTTACTACAGCTCATGAAAGAGAACACTGAGAAAGTTTTAAGGCCATTTGCAAATTAGGGAAATTTTCAGAGATTGTCTAGCAAATACAATGAATCTCAGAAAAGGAAAAAAAATTGGGAAAATAAGTCAGCTAGAAAAAATTCTGGATGAAAAGAACCTCAAGGCCGGTCAGCAGAAAAAAAGAAAGAAAAATGGTCAGATGCCCTCATAAGTGTTTAGAAAAATAGGACTTAAATAAAGATGTATTACTGCTTAGACTGAAGAGGTCAGAAACGTAAATGATGGAAAATGACAGAGACTTGAGGTATTAAATGAAGAAATATTTCAAAAAATCTTAGATCTAGAAGGCAGAACATAAACAAAAAATACCTTTGTTTTCTGCAGTACTAGAAAAGAAGGATGGAATAAACTGTATCAATTTTGCGAAGACACAAATAAGTGGATGTTCCACAGCAGGATCTGTTAATTGGAATGGTGAATCTCATATATGGTCCTAATTTAACCTCTAGAGATGCACACTGGTTCAAATGCAGTCAAGATGCCCCTAACAAAACTATGGAAAAAGGGGGAAAGGCTGAATGTTGGCTATGCCAGGGTATCTGTGGAAAATGCACAAACGACCAAGAAAATCATCGCACAAGCAATATGCAGACAATGAGAGCCAGTGAGCCCTGAAATATTCAAATGTGTGCTTTAAATCAAGCCAACATGTCCAGTTCAGTACAATTCACTACAAGGATGCTTTCTTTATTCAGACAAACAAGAAGGTACAAGCTCTTTCATTCCAAAAATAAAAGCAGGAACTTCATCAGATACGTGGAAATTAAGGAAGTAAACTGTTTTAAACAGGAAATCTTACATGACTTCACTTCCTGGATTAGTGAAAATCACTCCCAAGTCTGAAACAGTCTTCTGGAACAAAAGTCTGAAACACTACACATAAATGTTTCAACACAAAACAGTATAAATATTAAAATATGAAAATATATAAAAATACATATAAAAACTGATTGTGCAAATGTCAACACCCTAAACTATGTATTATAAACACAAGAATAAATATGTAAATATGTGTATATATAAAAATGCTTTTAAGATGCTTTTGAAGAAATATGTATGTATATAAAAACATACAAGTAAAATATGCATACAGTTAAAAATCCATTAGAACAAATGAATACATTTCATGTACATATACATACAACAGGTATGAAGGCCATTAAAAAAAAACAAACAAACAACCATGTGGCTTACCCCCCCCCCCTTACAAGCATGGCATCAAAAGAAACCCCCACATCAAACCAATGAAGTTGCAACTAACCTGGACATTGAAATTTATTCAATGGATGAACATTTTTAGGGGAAGAAAACTTTCCCCAATTAAGACGGTCAGAATGCCTTATGAATCAGCAGGGGGGTTCGAACTTTCAGAACAATTATTTTCAAGCCCCTGCACAGAGAGGCAATGGCCGAGTGAACAGGGGAAACAACTATCGTTCATGGAGGGGGAGAAGACAATAGAGACTGATATTTCATCACAGTCTATACCTGACATTGTTCGAGGGGAAAGTTCCCCAACTTTACATATTGACCTCAACAGTACTGGAGACTTTAAAGTTTACAATTATACTGACATTTCCTTGAATGTAACTACTTGTGACCTCTTGGCAAAAGGTTTTATGTTTGTTCCTAGTCAATACTGTGAAATATACACTTTATTTTAAAAAACTTTATGTGAGAATTTAATTTTTACAGTTTGTTTTCAAGGGGTAGAACAGGTACTTCAACCACCACTCATATCATCCAGTTCCCACCCCCCCACCCATCCTTTTTTAGCATTGAGAGAGAGAGTGAACTGACTTGATATTAGAAAAAAAGACAGGTTTCAGTAGTAATTTTCAGTAGTATAAGAGAAAATTAAAGAGAGAGATAAAAGAATAATTGTTTAAAATAACTATATGACATCAGAATAATGAAACCAGATAAAGAACTGGGGACTATGATGATATGAGATGACTATATCATATCAATAAAATTGGAGACTGATACTTACTGTGAAAGTTCCTTAAATGAATTAAATGGCACATACAATAAAATAAGGGGGTACATCCAGGACTTATTTATTGATGGTCTCATTTCAATCCACGAACTACACTATCTGACAATGGAATTTCCAATTACACCCACAATTTTTGGTTTGCTGAAACTCCATAAAAATAATCACCATTGTTGATGTCCATGAATCAATCACGCACCCCTTAGCCAAATTTCTGGATACTGAACTGAAGAAGATACTTTTGGATGAACCTCACTTATGTATTGATTCCTGGGACTTCTTAAGGAAAACCAATAACACTTGTTTTAGGTCCGACTTTTTATTTATTAAAATTGATGTAGTAGATTTATATTCTGTCATCCCATATTCCATCGGGGAGGAATGGTTTTGTGATTATTTGTTTTCTAAAGGAATACCCCAGGACAAAATCAATATGTACGAACAGATTTTGGATATGGTGCTGAGAAGCAACTTTATCTTGTTCGACAATCAGTATTATTTACAAACACAAGGAGTTGCTATGGGTTCAGCATGTGCGGGGCTGTACAACAATATCATCATGTTGGAATGGGAAAAACATACTTTGAAACAATCAACATATTTCTGATTCTGTCATACTTACATGAGGTATTTGGATGACATGTTTATTTTATGGGAAGGCCCTAGAGACCAAATTGTTGAATTCATTAACTATATTAACAACTCAACCTCCTTTTTGAGGTTCACATATAGTGTTAATGCATGTGAAATTTCCTATCTTGATGTTCTTTTAAAGAAAGATCTGGAACAACAGATATTTGTGGCTGAAATTTTCAGAAAAGAAACCTATTCCAATAGTTTTCTGCATTTCGACAGCTGCCACCCATTCACTCAGAAACATGCAGTTATTAAGGGGCAATTTGTGCGTGCAGCACGAATGGTGACAACTTGGATAGGTTTCACCAGTGAATGCCTTAATTTGAAGGAAATGTTCTTGAGAAGAGGTTATCCCCTCAATTTAATTGATAACATCATGAAGGAGGTTAGTGAGAAAAGACAATATGGGTACTTTGCACCAATGTTGGGCACCCCTAATACTGACCATCCCGAATTGACTGGGTTGAACAAAACTGAAACAGTCACGGACACTGCTGTGAATGACCAACAATTTTCCATAACCAGGAAATATATAGGGGGCACCATTCCTCTGGGTCTGAAATAACTAATTACCACATGAGTTTTTCAACTGTCTTCTCAAATGATGCATACACTATTAAAGATATTCTGTATAAGAATTGGAATTTGTTGAGTTGTGACAGAGAATTTTTTAAAATCTTAGGAGAAAAACCTGTGTGTGTTTTCAAGAAGGGTCCTAACTTGAAGAACATTTTAAAATGTAATAATGATGGAATCTATAGGAAGGGTCAGATGATTAAGTGTGGGGCATGTAAATTTTGCCCTTTCATTTTGGAAGTCAGTGAATGTGAAATTAATAGAACGAAAATAAAAATACCCGAGAGGAAGACAGAACGTAAGCTTAAAAATAGGAGCAGCGAGCACCTTAGGAATATAAGGGATGCTAGTGAAGTGAATGCACTTGCCAGACACATTAGTGAGTACAACAATCACCAGTTCAAATTTGTAGTACTTGAAGTCCAAGAAAGACATAATAGGGGGGCAGCCTGGCCATATTTACTTGAAAAAGCTGAGTTGCTATGGCAATTATGACTTGATGCCACTCATTGGCCAGGCTTAAATGACAGCCTTTCCATAAGCAGTCTGCTTAAATTGAGGGCTCTTGAGAGGTGAATCATTCCCTTTAGATATGGTAGAAATTTTTTTTTTTAAATGGCCTTCATACCTGTTATATGTATATGTACATGAAATTTATTAATTTGTTCCTAATGGATTTTTAACTGTATGCATATTTTACTTGTATGTTTTTATATACATACATATTTCTTCAAAAGCATCTTAAAAGAATTTTTATATATACACATATTTACATATTTATTCTTGTGTTTATAATACATAGTTTAGGGTGTTGGCATTTGCACAATCAGTTTTTATATGTGTTTTCATATATTTTCATATTTTGATATTTATACTGTTTTGTGCTGAAACATTTATGTGTAGTGTTTCAGATTTCTGTTCCAGAAGACTGTTTCGGACTTGGGAGTGGTTTTCACTAATCCAGGAAGTGATGTCATGTAAGATTTCCTATTTAAAACAGCTTACCTCCTTAATTTCCTTGTATCTGATGAAGTTTCTGCTTTTATTTTTGGAATGAAAGCGCTTATACCTTCTTGTTTGTCTGAATAAAGAAAGCATCCTTGTACTGAACTGGATGTGTTGGCTTGATTTAAAGCACAGATTTGAATATTTCAGGGCTCACTGGCTCTCATTGTCTGCATACTGCTTGTGCGACGATTTTCTTGGTATCTGTGGAAAATGACTACTTACTTCATGCTAGACAAAAGTGTGTTTATTCCAGGCATCAATAGTTGTCATGAGGCTGGCGTAAGATTTAAACCACTATACACACTGGTCTTAAGAATGTTTTTTTTTCCACATGGATCAAATATAATTATATATATATAATTATATATATAATTATATATATATATATATATATATATATATATATATATATATAGATATATATATAATTATATATATAATTATATATATATATATATATATATATATATATATATATATATAGATATATATGGAAGCACCTGTGGCTTTACAGGAGAAAAGTACAAACAACAGATCTCCAGTCTAGAAGGTAAGAAGGACTTTGTGTCAGAATCTCTCATAAGTGAAAGGGGTCCAAGAGACACTGTGACAGTGAAACAGTTTCCCTTGTTTTATAAGAAAATCCTTAAGTGACAGAGAAACCCAGGAGTGGACCGAAATAGTTAAGAATAGCTTGGATTGGAACTAGACAATAGTACTTCAAGAAGGTGAGGAAAACTAATGGCTAACTGAACTTATAGATTAATGGCAGAAATGAAAAATTATTAGTCCCAGTGCTAGTTGCTTGAACAAATGGGAAAGACTGAAAAATATGAGCTTTGTTTTGTGCCAACCATGAGAACCTGGGATTTGAATCAGATGCTGATACCATGAAAACTATACGAGGACTAATAATAACAAAGAACTTGGCATGTGTTGCTTAATTTATACAGAGGAAGAAATAAAAATGTATAGCTTTTTACTTGTATATCTTGTGCTAAATCTTTTACAGTTGTGAAATGCAGTATATAATTTATGTGATATTGTGGTGAAATGCTGCAATATATAATTTATGTCTGATATTGTGGTGAAATACCCTACAGTAGCATACAGTATGTTTGTAAATGAGGCATGGGTACAGTAATACATGGTATGTATGGGAAATAACTGGTTCCTTTTGTAGCATTAGATGACTATGTTAAGAAGCTAGTGTGTGTATGTGAATGTGTGTGTGTGTGTGTGTGTGTGTGTATTATATGCATGTATATGTACACAAAAGTGGCTATTTAATTGACTATGTCAAATGTAACGTTATAATGTGGATATCTGCAGTGTACACAGTAAACTAAGAGAATACAGATTTAGTCATAATGTTTTCTTCAATTTACTTTCAGTTTGTTTGTTTGTGTCTTTCGGCTTTTCCCGGTTAGGGGTCGCCACAGCGGAACTCCGGTCCGCTAATGATTGGCAGTAGAGTTCTACGTGCTGGCTTGCCGGGCCTAACGCACAACCTTCAACGAAGGAACGCCCATTCACGCATGTCGCCACACAGAAGACGCTCTAACTGAGAATTGAACGAGCAATGTCTAACTGTGAGGCTACAACGCTACCGCAGCACCACCACCACCACCGCAGTCTGTATTATCAAAAAACAAAACACATTTTACAGAACTGAAGACTGTAGTGACTTTCCATAAGCAGATGTCTTGTCAGACTGCACTTGTCCGGCTTGATACTGAACTGCTGTGATACACAAGATAAAAAAGACATCAACAAAGAGATGTTTAGAAGGTGCACTGTATGACCTTGTTACTGAATTTGTCAAAGTCATACCAAATGTCAACAATGGCAATTTTTGCGTGAGTAGTTTATTTTCTCAATGCATTTACTTTTTTAATCTTTAAATGTCGATCTCTATGGCAGCTTTGCAATGTAATCAGCAATAAAGTCAAAGGGCTATTTTTTTTTAACTCACAAGGCTAGTATGTGAATTTTTTCACAGTTAAATTGAATATAAATGCTTTTTTCTATAATTGGGAGGGGAACACATTACATTTGAATAAATAATGGCAGTGCGTGTTAGCTATGGCAGGGTGCATGGATACTTTTACTCTTAAGGTGGGTCTCAGTGTAGGCTGCCTCCATGGAGAAACTCAGGTTTCTGTTTTTTTTTTTCAGTTGTATATATTTTTTTTTTCTTTTTTTTTGTTACAGGGATTTGGGGGATATGTATAGTGAACTGAACTCTTGCTAAGATGTAACATGAGCTCAGACAAACTTGTGAAATTACAATAGCAATAAAGTCCATGTTAATCAAGTGATCCAAAATATGCATAAAGTGTTGGTAGGAGCATAACCAGCAACAACATGCATTATCAGTGATTTGCAGCTTTAAAACAACAGAATGACTGCTTTGTTCATTGTCCAGATTAACATGGAGTGCCAATGAATGTACAGGCATATTGTTATAAAAAGCAGGGTGGTGAACTATATAAAGAAATGCAGGGTGCAAACTGCTATGCTGAAGGATGCATTTGCATATAAATGACATGAACATATCAGCTTAACTGAAAAGATGTTATTCGGCAGAATATCCAGGTCAAAGGAAAGGGGGGGGGGGGTTATACTGACAGGAAGAGGTGTTCTGATTGTGGTAGAGGTGCAAAACAAAGACGATAATGGAAGATTTACGGCAGTGAGGGGACACTGGTAAGGAAATCCAAGATTAAACCTGCTGAAAATGAAGTATTGACTATTGCAAAGGAAATACATGATCTAGGGATGGGAACACCAAAGATTGAAGAAACAAGTTTCAAAAGAAAATAAATGGTGCATTTTGGGAACAATAACAAATAATGCTTACTTATGACTAAAATAAGTAACGTTTTGGACTACTTTCTAATGCACAACTCTCTTTGATTTTTATTTTATTATTGTTATGTGCACGCACGTGTTGCAATTTAGCAATTGGATGAATAAAAATACAGAAAGTTATGCTTGAAAACTTACATTCATACTCTTTACTCCAAGGAAAAATGTCATTCTACCAAACATTATGTATTTTGTACCTAAAACTTCAACTTGCATAAATCTTCAACTTGCATAAATGCTTGAAGGCTAAAACTAGTCTGGTCTGTCCTGTCTTAACTTATTTTATTACAGAGAATTAAAAAAGTTACCAGGTGATTTACAATTTTTGTCATTCATATGCATGTGAATTATAAAGGTCATTTTCTGTGATTCATATAGGGTATTATCAAGAATCAATGAGATATTGCAACAGCTGAAAAGGAAGGTCTGCTTAAAATGTAAATATTAGATGCTCAACATTGCAAATAGCTCATGAAGTCTTTAGTGTTTCTTGTGCTGGTTGAAAAACAATCACACCAGTGTAAATATTTCCATGCAACTATCTCACATCTGAAAATCAAGATATAAACTGTGATGCTAGTAGATCATGGCTTACTGGTTAAACTGTATTGACTAGCATTCCAGTACTGGCTGGGCTGCTTGGCAGATGGTGTGTCTAATCTGACAGTGCTGTACTTTCCATGATGCCAGAGAAGCTGATGCTGAACAAATCACAATAGAACTGACAGTGGATAACTGCACCACAAGTTTCACTTCGCTACTTAACCATTAGCTCTAGGACTGAATTCCTAACAGTCAGAGAATTACTCACATTTTTTACACAGACTTCATTGGTACAGAGTACATTACACTGCAGTACATACACTATGAAACAGTAAATATTTGACCTGGATATTCTGCCGAATAACATATTTTCAGTTAAGCTGATATGTTCATGTCATTTATATGCATGATCTAGGGATGGGAACACCAAAGATTGAAGAAACAAGTTTCAAAAGAAAATAAATGGTGCATTTTGGGAATAAATGCTTGAATACCCTATATGAATCACAGATACTATATCACATAGACTGCTTCTAACCAAACTCTCCAAACTCAACTTCTCCCCCTCTACTTTGAACTGGTTCTCTAGCTATCTATCTAATAGACATCAAGCAGTGAAATGGAAAAAAGCTACCTCTTCATTCCTTAATACCCCAACAGGCGTCCCCCAAGGTTCCATACTAGGTCCCCTCCTTTTTAACATATTTATAAATGATTTCCACAAAGCCATCCCTCTCTCCAATATCATCCAATATGCAGATGATTCAACCATTATCTGCAAGGCCTCCACCATCCCCACTCTCATAAAACTAACTCAAGATGCTTTCTCTACCACTGAACTATGGATGAAAGCAAATCATTTAGCACTCAACCCCACTAAAACTAAATTAATGATATTCACCCCTTCTAAACACAACTCTCTCAATACAAACTCATTCTCAATTACTAGTGAAAATTACACTCCCCTGGAACTAGTGACAGAGACCAAACTACTTGGAGTCCTAATTGACAACCAACTAAAATTCAACTCTCATATACAACTCAATATTAAAAAAAACACATCAAAAGCTAGGGATGCTCTATAGACAAAAAAAACTACCTAACAACCACCACTAAAATCACTCTCTCTACTTCCTTTCTTATTCCCTCCCTTCTATATGGAGCTCCACTACTAACTAATCTACAAATCTCCCTGAAAAAACAACTCACCTCATGCTACAATAAAATAGCCAAGTTTGCTACCAACCAAAGGACTTACTCCCACCATTGCTCCTCTCTCCAACAACTAAAATGGCTAGAACTACCCCATCAGCTCTCCTATACACAACTATCCCTTGCTCACAAACTTATTTTCAACCCCTCCCTCTGTCCCTCGCTCTCTTCTGTGCTTAAAATGCACAAACCTGGTAGAATATTAAGGTTCAGCAACCAAAATCTGCTTGAAGTGTACAAACCAACCCGTCTACCTGGCAAATACCTTCTCTCACATGGGTTAGCTCTCTGGAACTCTATACCTTCATCTATCCGTACTACCTCTAACCATCTTATGTTCAAAAAATCTCTTCATTCACTTCTACTTTCCCAGTGGGAATGCTCTTGCTCCCACCCTACTTAAATACCCATCTCCTGGACTCCTGCTGACGTTCTTGACTTCTCTCTCTCATTATCCATAATTTCCCATTTCACTGTTCATCACTAATGAATACATAAGAATACTCTGCACTCTCATATGTTGAACTCTCTTTATTAAATAACTCTAGTAGAATTTGAATTTATGTATAATTTGATATAATCTGTCATCAGTTTTCTTTTTACTTTTAAAACTTAAATTTATTGTAACTGTTTTGCTTAGCATTTGATTTTTGCCTACTGTGACTTTAACAATGTTTAAATATGCCTAATACCTACTGTAACCTACATTGTCTGGAGCTTTTCTCCCCAGGACTCCATTGAAAACGGGTTCTTTTGGCCCAATGGACTATCCTGGTAAACCAACTGCAAATAAATAAATAAAATAAATAAAATAAATAAATAAACAAATACATAATATAATTATAATATATAACACTATGAAACAATAAATATTTATGAAACAAGAACTACATTGAAACCTTAATGGTTTACTAAAACGCATGTTTATATTGCTCTATTGCAAAAATTGTATAGCTTTTTATTTTTATACCATTGTGAAAAATATTTTTTTGTGTTATTTGTAAACTCTATTGCATATTTTCAATTGTATTGATTGTGGAGGTTTTCTCCCTGAGGCTCCACTGAAAAAGGGCTTGTTAGCCCAGTTGGGCTATCCCAGCAAACAAACGTAAAATAAATAAATAAATTAGAATTCTGACAGGTGTGTGTGTGTGTGTGTGTGTGTGTGTGAGATGGGGGGGGGGGTCAATCAATGCCACGTCCCAGATTTCATACTTAAATATCTACTGTGAAACTTTTTTGCTATTGGCATTATTAATGATTTGGACTAGAATGAAGTTTTGGAAACAATTTTAAGAAATATCCAATGTCATGTAGTACTGAGTTTGCCTTGCCCTGTCTTGAATCTGAATCATATGCGATGCTGGACAATGGTTATACGTGGAGCTTCTCCATAAGTAAAGTACAATACCAGAATCTCAAGATTTTCTTTAATTTGAAATTCAGTATCAGAACTGAGATAGGAAGTGATCCGAGCTAGCTAAATGCAGTAGATTCATTTGAACCTGAAAAGTTAATGGAGTAATAGGAGGAAAGGTCAAAAAGTGTGAAC
Organism: Protopterus annectens; assembly: GCF_019279795.1. Lineage (NCBI taxonomy): Eukaryota > Metazoa > Chordata > Ceratodontiformes > Protopteridae > Protopterus > Protopterus annectens. The sequence continues at coordinate 1,412,959,119 of NC_056746.1, read as the reverse complement.
ATATCTCATTGTTTCCAGAAAAAGTGTGATTATGACCCTTGAAACTGATGTCAAAAGTGTGACAAAGCCATTGATTTATGAAGAAGAGAAGGAGGTGTCCTGAGTTTCAAATGGACAACTAGGAATAAACTTTCAAAGGCAAATAAAAGCACTGAAGAGAAGACCTTGGGTATGAAGAGTTTGAAGATTATGGCACTGGAGAGGAAATTGCCGGCATTTTTCTCATTAGAACTAGCATATGTTGGTCTAATGACTTTTATGCAGGGAGGGGACTATGTCAGATAATAACAAGAAACTCCACGCAGCCGGGGAGGAGCAAATAAAATCTAAGGTTCCAAATATAATGCAAGATTAAGAAAGGAAAGCTGTATAAGTCAGATGCTGGTATAAAGAAGCTGTATTATTGGCTTCTATTGCTTGGAAATCGTATAGGACATAATCATATCATTCTTGTGTCAAACATGTACAGAACTGCTATTTGAAAGTATTAAGCACGGCTGTCCTCAAAGAAACGGCACAGAGGCAAGTGAAAGGGCACACAAAACAAAGAAAAACATGGTTTATAGAGCAGCTTACATAAAAGTCCATTACCTTAGCATCTGCTAAGGCTCATCAATCATGTAACAAAATGAGAAGAAAAAACTTCTTAACCCTCCCCCCAAATATATTACGAGATCAAATGATTTACATGAGAGCAATGCCAGCTATTTTACACTTATCAGGTATGCTAAGCACCATCATACATAATATTAGATTACATATTACTACACTCCAGTTATTGTAGGCTGTACCTACTAACACACACTACTACACTAGTCTACAACATCTCATAAATAGTTAGAATGTATGCACATTATTACATTATATGATATACATATACAGTAGTTAAATATATTCCCCAAGAGTTACATAATGCACATAAAACATGCGCCACCTATATTACATATTCTGAAATACAAGCTATGGTGTGTATACTATAGCATGTATTTCACAGTATGTAATGTAATAACGCACAATATAGTTATGCAGTACATACTCTACAGTATTATAGTGCTATATGTTGTGTCAAGATGTCTAATTGGTAGCTTACTGACTATAATATACCAAACTGACACATGACACCAAATTACGCTCTATACAGTATATAGTGTAAAAGCGTACACATGATTTAATTACTTTTCTATGCATATTATAAAGTTTGTATTACATGTATGTCAATAAATCTGTACAAACAATAAGATACACATTAATATTGCATGCATACATTATACAACTACTTGTAATGCCATCATCTTCATTGCTGTTGTACTCATTTTCTTTTGATCAGGTGCTGTTTGCAACCTAAGCAGAAAAAAACTGCAGGCATATTTGAACTATAATACATACACACATACATGACAGGGAGCACATCTGCTACCAAAGTCATGACCAAGTATCCTCTCCCTGTACCTTCATTGAGTTGTACGTGTTTTGATCCTCACAACTTCCCATGTGAATGGCATCCTAACCATGATTAATTTCTCTGCCTGGCAACTACTGAGTAAGAGGATATGCTGTGTCTCTCAATGACGCTGAATTACAAAGGTCAACTCAGAAGGCTGATGTTACAAATGCTGGTACTACAGTTATAAGTTCTGTGCAGCAGTCCTCCTTTGAAAGATCCCTGTCCTCCCAGAACATGAACAAACAGACTTGCACACCATAATTTAAACTGCTGGTTCAGAAAAACACTTCCAGGTAATCAGCAGATACCTCACAAAGTACCTTAATGCCCTTCTCTGCAGTTTTGCTATGCCTGCCCCGCATCACAAAACGTACTGTACTCACATGAACTCCTAGGACACTGTCTCACACACATACATATGCACGTGTGAGCACTCACACACCCATGCATGCACACACACACACACACACACACACACACACACACACACACACACACACACACGTGCCTGTGTGCGAATTCCCACACACACACCCATGCATGCACAAGCACGCACACACAAATACACCCATGCATACATATACACACACACACACATACAACACCCATGCATACATACACACACACACAAATACACCCATGCATACATACACACACACACACACAAATACACCCATGCATACATACACACACACACACACACACACACACACACACACACACATACACACGAGTGCCTATGTGTGAGCTCCCACACACCCATGCATGCACACACACTTTTCCTTGATAAAAAGTGGACTTAAGTAATATAGCAACCTCGCAAGTCACAAAATCTTGAGATAAGTTCTTAAAGTAGCCAGTGAGAACCCATTTAAGTAAACAGAATAGTAAGATCATGACTTACCAAAAAGCTAGTCATCCAAGTAAATGAACTTCCTACTGAAGTGCATGTTTCACCTTTCCACGTCAGTCTAAAGGTACTGATATCATGTGGGACGTAATTCAAAGTATTTCCTTCTGAGCAAGTCCTTATTCTCCTCAGTACCCCGCAACACAGACAGGCAAACACACACATACAGACACATAGAGAGGCAGACAAACACACACAGACAGGCAGACAAACACACACACACACACACACACACACACACACATAGAGAGGCAGACAAACACACGCACACACACAGACACACACACACATACAGACACATAGAGAGGCAGACAAACACACACAGACACACACACATATAGACACATAGAGAGGCAGACAAACACACACACACACACACACAAACACACAAACACATTCACACAAACACACAAACACACATACAGACACACACAGAGGCAGACAAACACACACATAGAGAGGCAGACAAACACACACACACACACACACACACACACACACACACACACACACACACACACATTACTGTATATACTTATCCTTCACCAACGCATTCCTTGCTGGTACTGACTGCCCTTTCCAAGGGTAGCACCACTACAAAGATCACTCTGCTGCTTTTCTCTCCAAGCCCTTTACAAGCTGCATCCTTAGTCAATTCTGTAATATTTGTGCCAAAAAATGAATCAGTACCTGTACACAACCTGCGATGTCCATTTCTAGTCTGGGGAATATTTCCAGCTCAGTCTTTTCTTACACCAACCAGACTAACCCCCTAGCAATCAAATTCTCCACTACTGATACTCTTATCTACCTTCTCCTAATTGAGCTTTCTCTACTTGTCATACTGGATAATACTTTTACTCACTGTTTACTCACAAAAAGCCTCCTCTCTTCAGATCTCACATGTCATTTTGATTCTGCATCCTCTGTCTTTTCTTTTCTGTTCCTTCCTAGTTAAATCCTTTAATGTTGTTCTTGCTTCAGATAATGCTCCATGTGTTACTTGTTCCCCAAGTACCTGCTATCCCCCCTCACTCTTTCCAAGGCTGACTACTGTTCCTCCCTATCTTCTCATCCTCCCTCCTGAAATCTGCCTCTTCTTCTCTGCCTCCTTCTCAGGTTCTCTCTCTTCCTCAGTCCTTGTGTCTCTCATCTTTCCTCCCCTCCATGTGTCATCCTGGTCCTTTCCTAAGTACCGCTCCTATTATCTCCCTGCCTTTACCTCCTTGTGTTAGTATATTCACCATTAATTATTCTCCTCCCATTTTTCTTGTCCAAGTATGCGCAGCACCTTCCACTTATGCACAACTTTAGTAGTTTTGATTGTTTTATTTTTGTTTCCATTTCAACAATGTCACTCTTTACAAGTCTTATTTTTCTGTAAAAGTGAAATGTTTAAAACAAAGTTAAGACTACAGCAGCAACTAGAAAGCAAAGAGCGACTCCATAAAAGTGCAAATGGAATGTAGAAGTTACATTATATCCAGTGACTTTGTACTCAACCTTTAAAGCCTTTCCCCTTGGTCTACTTTGCATCTGCCTCCTAGTGGAGACATCTATGTTAGTCTGTGCTACTCGCCATTAGGTAGTTCTGAATACATCTGCTAAACTGCTATCCTGATGCTGATCTTTAACAGGTACTTGTACTAATGTTTGTGTCCACTGAAAAGTCTTGCTGTGCCAAGATTGAAGAAAGTCTTACCACAGTGCCATGGATGATGACTGTTTGGTCACTGATTAATACCACTCTGGGTATCTAGCTCTACCATTCACCATCCAAAACTCTGCACCCCACCATAGGACTAAAGGCATTGCTAAATATTTCAGTCTCGCTGTGTAAAATGTGGTATAACTTTCTATGATGTGGTCCCTGTTGTTTCAAAAAAAATACTTCTACACTACACAGTATATTATCTAATGTAGCGCTGTATGGTTAAATGTTGAATGTGAGAAAAATGTTCTCTGAACCAACTCAAATGGATGAACTAATACAAATGTTTTTGCAGTCCCTGCTGGGGCTGTGCCTTAACCACCCCCATAACTCTAGATATACTCAATTCCAAGTTTATACAACTGTATGGGAAAAGAGAAACTTTTGTATCTCACTTACATTACAACAATCATACTGTTTGCAATGAAGAGCTTTCAACAAAACAGAGAACTGACAAAATACGGCATCAAATTTCTACAACTGTATGGGAAAAGAGAAACTTTTGTATCTCACTTACATTACAACAATCATAATGTTTGCAATGAAGAGCTTTCAACAAAACAGAGGACTGACAAAATACGGCATCAAATTTCTGTTTTAAAAAAAATTATGAACAGTGAATAGCATGCACCCCCAATAGAATTCATTTATATTCCTCTGATTTGTAGCATTTCTAAGTACTAAGATCAACAAGCAGCATGTTTGCAGTGTAACCACAACAGTAATGTTTAAAATTTCTTTCACCAGTAACTTACAGAGTAGAGAAAGCCAAAGGCATCTATTAGCATATAATGCTTTCTTATTTCAGTTAGTCATCATGTTCATTTATCTTGCCTTTTACTTGGAGGAATGACCATCAGTGAACTATTGTAGTGAATGTAGGGCTACCACATTCATAGGTGACTCTCTAGCATAATATGGAAGAATTCTTACTTTCTGAGTAGTAACTCAAGCTCCTGTAACCGGGTCTGCAAGTAAACAAATAAGCTCACCACCACACATAGTTTACCAGGAAAGAGGATTTCTTAGACCACATTAGGCTCTGGAAGGTAGAGGGATCTCAAACAGAGTAGATCCCTTCATATCTATGCTGTAGTATAATGGATTTTTTTTCTTTTAGGGATACCAAAGATAGACACAAAAAAAGATGCTGGAAATATCAAAAGTGTAAACTCGTATGAAGGTAACACCTCACCTCACAGAATAAGAAAGAGCAGGTTCTCCTGGTGGACTTCATTATCAGGATGAAAGATGTGGAAGAGGGAGAAAGGAGATGGAAAGTATAGATGTTATACCTCAACTTGAAGCAAATATGTAGGATCCATCTTTGTACAAGGGTGGGCAGTATTATGATGACTCTGAAGAGACACATGAACTGACCAGTAAGGAACACGTTTCTAGAGGAACTGCATAGGAGACACAAAAATGAATACTACCTCACTACAGAATGAGTGTGGTTAGGGTACCTCACTACAGAATGAGTGTGGTTAGGGTACTCACTACAGAATGAGTGTGGTTAGGGTACCTCACTACAGAATGAGTGTGGTTAGGGTACCTCACTACAGAATGAGTGTGGTTAGGGTACCTCACTACAGAATGAGTGTGGTTAGGGTACCTCACTACAGAATGAATGTGGTTAGGGTACCTCACTACAGAATGAGTGTGGTTAGGGTACCTCACTACAGAATGAGTGTGGTTAGGGTACTTCATATCATTACACCAAACAACTGGTGCATAACGCAGCTCACTGTCTTCATTGAGGACTAAGCATTCAGTCAGAAGGATACCAACTTATATTACAGAAGTACTTAGTACCTGCCTGTATGTTAAAGCATTTCATTAGTAGACATCTCAAGGGAAATAGGTGGAATGATTTATTTAGTTATTTAACATTTGTTGACTGGAAAAATCTGACTAGGACAGAGTCTATTTTCAGTGCAGGGCCGGGGAGAAATGCTCCAGATGTATGTCTTTGGAATTGGATTGACAGTGAATTTCTCTACTTCACAAATCAACTGAAATCTTAACCAAATGTCTGCTCAGAAAACTTTTACATAAATTAGTTTGTCTCTAGGGGACTATATCACCTGATCCCTGATCACTCTTACTGCAATGCTCTAACTAACTGTACCTTTTAGTAGGGACGAAATGAACAGTGACCCTCATATATTTGGCCAAATTGAGGTGAAATACATGCCGTTTTTTTTTTTTCATTTTGTTAACTGGGGTAAAGGACCTTTTTCAGACTCAGACCATGATCACTGTCTGATATAGTGACTTACTCAGATTCACTCCATAGACAAATAGAGACGGGAGGAATCAAACCATGTACCTTTGGGTACAGAAAGCAGCTCATTAACAGTTTGAAACCTTAATCCCCTCTGCCAGCTGTGAGACAAATCAAAATACTTAGTGAGTGATATGAATTCTGACTATGTAAACAAGGATGTAGTTAAGGCACACAAAGGAAATAAGATATATGCATACCATATTGGTTGATCTGAAATGGAGTACATCTCAAAACTGTTGAATTTCTTTTCTTGCTATCATCATTATACTTGCAGTATATATCTCCCCAGTTTCAAAGCTCAATGGTGCATGCATATCTTGCAGGAGCTCAGAGTCATCTCAGAAGATGAGCTAGGAGAGCATGTCTATCTTATGATCTGCTAGATTGCCTCCATCCACTCAGCTAAAATAATATGTGTGAGAGAGGAAGAAAAATACAAACAAACAAAAACTTATAAAAATGAAAGAGCCACTTAAAACAAACTTCAAAAGTAGCCAGGAGGACAGAGCAGGAGTGCAACAACTACCCACTGTAGAGGAGTCCTTCACAAATAACTGATACAAAAGGACTTAACTGTTATTTGTGATATAAGGAGTTGTGACGAGTCAAACATCAGTTCCAAACTCAAGCACTCCACTGAAGTAAAACGTCAGCTGGCATGCAATTATGAAAGGCTCTTCCTTTTCTAAATACTTTCCAAAGAAAGAAAATAAGGAAGCGAATAACAGTTTAAGGACATTTCTGCTACTTCTTTCAGGATTAAATAAAGGTCATTCTTAATGGGTAGCAGGTCTTTATGAAATGCCATATTTGCTTCATTTCAAACGAAGGCATGTTGGCTCTGGATCCTGTAAGCAGGTGTGATGGCCCATCTTCATGACAAGAACTTCAGTACTACCAAGCCTGCAGCTTTGAACAGATGACTGATAAGCCTGACAGTCGTGAAATTTAAAGCAGGAGAGGTGTTCTTCAAAAAGTCGGTAGAGATGGAGAACCCTTTTTTGGACTTGATTAATGACCTAGTGCTGGGCCATGGTGCTGCGCCCAACAAGGTCCAAGTGGACATAAAGACTGGACACAAACAAACCATGGACCATGTGAAAGACATATTGTGTAGTTGTGTGTTATAAGTCTGAGCTACCTGAAAATTACCATATTAGATGGCATAGGATATCTCTCTGCCCAGAAAGAGAACATTTTTAACTTGATAGAATACAACTGACAAGTGGAAGGTTACCTGGCAGCTTCACTCACTTCCAGGACTCCTGCTAGAGTTCCTTTGAGATCATGGGAGCTTACCCAGCCCTACACCCTGAGCTGAAACAGCCTGCCACCCTAACCTAGATGACATCTCCTGGACTTGTGCATGGACAGTTTCCTGTAATGCCAGTATCTTAAGAAGCTCACAGCTCACCTGTTTCAGACACCACATGGTAAAGGTGATGTGCTTTTGCACTTCTTCAAATCTGTTGAGGAGTATTGGAATCAGAATTGGTGGGCCTAAGGCATACAGGAACATATCTTACATAATAAAGGGAAAAATGCATCCCCCATTAACTCATCTTTGCACTGCTGGAGACACAAAATCAAAGGAAACGGCATAAGGCATACAAGGCAATGAAATTACTGTTATTTACCTGAAATTGTGTTTTCTGTAATCATCCTGGTGGGTCATCAGTTTTCTCCAACTCATCCTGGAGAATCATCCTTAAGATGGGGGGATTCACTCTGGGGAACGTAGTGAGAAAACAAAACACAACCACCTCAATTTCCATCTCCTAGCCATCTCCAATAGTGCCAAAATCTAGTTGCCATCTCAAAAGGGCATTAAAATCATGCATGTAGTGTGGGCTGGTAAACAACAAAATCTCTCATACTGACAAACAAAAGCCATCAAATCTCCAGTGGGCAGAAACAGAGACATTGAGAAGGTAGATTAAATCTCTCTCGTAGTGCTGAAAAGGCATAAAACCTCCAATGGGCTGAAAAATGTACTTCTCAGCTGAAGTGGCTATTTGTGCTTCCGGGCTGATGCTGAATGTACAGAGTAGTGAAGTGGGGAATCACTGTTCTGGTTTGTTTTTTGTCTTTTTCTTTAAAGGTACAATGCAGCAGAATCAAACTTTACCTTTTAAGTCCAGTTAGTCAAGGTCAGGCCTGTCGCCCTCAGCCAGCACGGAGCCTTAGGCAGCTGCCTAGGTAACCTTGTACTGGAAACAGTCTTGATACACTTCACCTGAAAGGAAAATTTTAGTAGGATTTTTTTTTATTTTATTTATTTATTTTCATTTATTTATTTAACATTTGTTTACCGGGAAAGTCTGACTAGGACAGAGCCCATTTTTCAGTGGGGGCCCAGGGAGAAAGGCTTCAGAAGAATGTCTTTGGAATGTGGGAGGAGACCAGAGCATCCAGAGGAAACCCACACAAATGCAGGGAGGACATGCAGACTCTGCACAGAAGGCACACTAGCCAAGAATTGAACTGGAGAACTTCTTGCTGTGAGGTGACAATGCTAACAGCTGCACCACTGCACTGCCCATTTTTTTATTTTTAAAAAATTTCCCGAACCTTGTGAAACACATGATCAAGCATAACAGATTTCACAGTGGGAAGATCATGTTAAATAAAGCTAATACAGTACTTAACAGAGAGGCCAGGATACTAGATCAGATAGTGGCAACAGCTATGTCCTACTTAAACATTGCAGAGGCATTTGAGAGAGCACTATGGTGACCTACTGCAAATTGGCAAATCAAAAAATCTGCAAATATCTTCTGGAACACCAGTGTAATTAAAATAATAGCTAAACAATAGGTTACAGAAAGCAAATAGAAATGGACAGGATGCTTTTTGTGGGATGGTAGCTCAGTGCTTCTTCTTCACACCTTTGGGATCCAGTTCTCACTCTTGACTGATAGTTACTATCTGTGTTTAAATTATATGCTCTCCCTGTGTGTGCACACTTTTTTAGTGTATTTCAGTTTCCTCCCACCTCACAGGAACACACAGCTGCTTGGCTGCAGTACACAGTACTAATGTGTAAGACCCTGATCATGAAAAACCCAACAGAATGAAAGGATGGTGTTGATTCTGAGTGATGCTGCACTTGGTCCAAGAATGAAAGTTATACAACACAGAAAGTGTGAAAAAGGCATTGCAATATCATTTAAATATGCCAAGTCCACAGATGCTTAAATGCAATGTGCAATCTTCAACTTGAGTAAAGAAATGGAAGAAAACAATAATTAGAATACAAAAGGGAACTTTGGAAGTCGCATCACAGGACCATGCTACTGTAAGTAATCAATGTGACAGACAGTAATAAAGACAACTTCTGTAACTCGAGATGCATATGAAGAGTAAGTTTTATGTCGATAAAAGCAGTTAGTAAGACCCCCACAGATAAAGTACTGTGAACAATTCTCAGAAAGGCATTATCATAAGGATGCAGAAGTCTGGAAAATGCTACGTGATCTGCACTGGAAACCACTTTAGTAGAATCTAGAATCCACAACTTTGTTTTAAAGAAATAAGTAGTGAGAAGGGGCATATTAGAAGCAAGTTATTCAAGGGAATCCTAAGAACTGAAATGAGTACAGTTTTCAAAAATAGAAATGTTCAAGAAACAGTGTGCGCAATCTGGAGTTACAAGATGGACAGCTCTGTGGGGACAGACATTTATTTTTCAGAAAGACATAGGCTACTCCTTCTTTGGAGTCATGTCCTTTCTCAAAAACAAGACAAAATTTCAAGTTATTAAACTGTTTAGCAATGCACAACCTTCAGTGTCAGATTTTATATAAAATGCAATATTATGAATGAGTTTTATGGTACCCTAAAGCAGGACTGGAACTCCATACTCCCCATCTCACTAACTTGTCATGTGATGTGGAATTGCCCCGTCACCCAGGGCTCTGTAACAGATGTCATGGTGTTGCCAAATATGCCAGTAGAATGCAATGCCACCTCCTGACTGACACATTTTTGGATCTCAGGGGGTACCATCACAGATTATTACTTACTCTCAGACTCTGTGTCAGGGATTTGATAGATTTATTTAATGCTAATCATTTTCAAACAATGGGAAATTTCAAAGATGTATTTCAGTTCTGTTGTACAAAACTCAGCTGTAACATTGCAGGAGCAAACCTCCAAGTAAGCAGTTGACAAAAATATATTTTAGACAAAGCCTTGTCGTTGTTCATACTATAACATTTGTATTACTGTGTTTCTGAAACGTACAGTTGTGAAACTATAATGTCTGGCATGAATGCCCAGCTGTTTTCTTCTGTGATTTACTAGAAAATCAAACATTTTATTAAGTACAGGATAAACATATGAGGCAAAATCTGGGTTTTATACTGCATAACAGGGACAGCTGAGAAATACTGACACAATTGAGCAGAGTTTCTAGGAAGCAGTAGTACTACCTCCTCTTCTCCACCTGGTGGCAGTGCAGGCAAGGAAGAGCAGTTCTTCAGCGACAGTATTCTACCCATTCACTGTAAGTACACTGAGCTGCCCTGGATGCTCTTCAATGAACAGCTCTTTTCAGCATATGGGGTTTATCTTAACTTGTCTATGGTAAGTTTGCTGCAGTCAAGTGTAACTCCGTAAAAGCTATAGAATGCAAATGTAATGGCCTGCAAGCTGTATTGTTTAACTCATAGTATGGTCCAAGGCTGTCTCCAGGCCAGTATCGGTCACATAATGCTCTCTTCCTCCTACTTCATGTAATAAAGGTATATGGCTGAGGAAGCCCAGTCTATGGGCAGATATTGTGTGGACTTCACAGACATTTATCAGTAATAACAATAAAATGTTAAGCAGCATTGTTAATTCCTACAGAAACCTGTTTTAATAAATGGCCGTATTCCATGCATGTGTGTTCTACTGTCACTGCAGTCAAGTATAACACTGTAATAGTTCTAGAATACAAAACAACTTCAGTCACACAACACTCTCTTTCTCCCACTCCAGGAACAAATGGTATATGTTTGAGGCAGCCCATGTTATGAGCAGATATGATTGTGCTAACATTTCACAGACAGTTATCAGCAATACCAATAAAGTTAAATGTTTTGCAGATGTCCCCTGCAGTCATAGCTATTGGGTTCTATTCCCATCCCTGCCAGCTAAGGCATGACAGATGTCTAGATTATGTACTGTACACAGAAATCCCTCTCAAGTGTCACGATTTCAAGTAATGTAATTGAAACTGCCTCATCTGTCACAGGATTACCAGAAAAAATGATTACCTGGAATGTAATGTATTACTAAATCTGACAGAACACTTTGGTAGTTATAGAAGCTCACATTTTGTGAAAGTGTTCTGTGTAGTCATGTACCTGCATTTGTTATTGCTTGGCCCATACTGATCCATGCTAACACCTTGAGCTGTATGTACATGTTATATCAGCTATAGGAGAACTGCAATCACTGTACTCAGAACTGACACTACTCTCCTGTAGAGTATTTAGCATCAGTGTTTTCAAGGATGTAGTCTATATTGTCAGTAATGGATTGTTTTTCTTTCTCTCTCTCCCCACCACTTATCTTCATTTATTTAGTATTGTTTATTTTTATGATTTAATATTAACACATGTTGTTAAACGTAACTATATTTTTGCAAAATGTGATGTAATATTGTTATGTATTATGATTCACTATTAACATACTTTGTTAAACTGTTTTGTTGGCCTTATGGTTTACTTCTTACTGGCATGCTGTTACCATACTGACTGCTATGTTATTTACTGTTGTGTTACACATACTATACATTAATATGTATTTGGATTAATTAAAATGATGTTCCATTCTATTAATACTAACAATGGTTTTGTTATTACTAACCTTAACTTATTGCTATAACTCATTCACCACAGCATGTCAAGTAGGCTGGTTCCAGCTGATCTCCCTACCTTGCCTCAACCAGCCATGGCACCGGGTCCCAGCACGTCTGAGACCCAGACCTGTGGTGTCCCCTCTACTGCCCCTATACTACCTGTGGCATTGGGTAGTACCACCCCATGAGACAGGGCCTGGCCCCCATGTGGGAGCTGTGGTGGAGGGGAGTGTTGTCACCCAGGATAAGCTACCATTCTTCACAAGCAAGATAGTCTACCTTGGGTTTGACCGCCACCTGCACCAGATTGAGGGCATGCTGGCCAATCTAGTGGGACATCTTCACCCTGGTGCCCAGCCTCCAGCACTGCCACCCTTGGGGCAGTGAAGGAGCAGTGCCAACAGTCCCATGGGTAGGGATGTGAGTCATACTGCTGCCATACAGTGGCACATGGAACGTGGATTCCACAACACCCTCCCTATCCAAGGTGCTCACCCCCATCATGTGTCATGCGCTGCCCTTGCCTGCCATCTTGTCTGTCTGCAAATGCATCCTCATCTCCCCCACACATACCAATGTCTCTTCCCAAATATTCCACTCTCACCTTAAAAAAAAAAAAATGGGCACCTGCCCCCCCAAAAAAAATATTGTCCCATACGTAGCTCTCCATTTCACACATGTTCACTGGGCACACATAATTTGGTCCAATTGGCTTGGCTATGCAGTTATGTTGTCCTCACCACTCTCTGGGGTTGAGAGTTCAAAGTCATGTACAAATTCTGTCAAAGTGCACAGTTGTTGCTATACAAGAAATGGATAGCTATGGTTCTTTCCTATACCTTTCCAACACATCCCTACCTGCCTTTCACTATGTTTTTCCCCCTGCTTGCACCCCATTTTACCACTTTCCTATCTCCCCATTTTTCTTTTCTTTAAATTTCTTAGTGCATTGCTTCACTTTGCGCCACGTCTCGCAGCTTCGCTCAGATAAATAGATCTATATTGACTATATGTGTTTTTAAACTTGTAATACACACTTACAAAATAAACACCTATCCTATATTTTGAACCCAAGACCATCAAACCTGCAGACCACTGCATTAACATGCTACACCACACAACTCTTACTTAAAACAGGTGGTTTAAAGAAAACATAGTAATTGCCAGTTACGGTCATTAAGCATGTTTCAGCAGAGCTGCGTGCTGCACCGTGCAAACGATTAAAATGTAATTAAATTAATAAGATTAAAACTGGGAGTGTACCCTGGACTCTGGTGCAAAAGTACACCACTAGAAAGCCAAAGACATAATAATGGATGTAAGTGAGCCCTGTGATAGCAGGTAAATATGCCATGCAACATGTAGAAAGACACCTGCTAAGGCATTAATGGCAAAATACATGTTCAATTGGGACCCTGGTGCACACATACATCAATATAAAGCCATGCACATACTGATGGATGTAGAAAATGTATGTCACAGCCTGTATGTGTGCACATATATCCTGCAAATATACTTGCTGCAGCAATGACTCAGTAGCTTAGTCTGTTAATTGCCTTGCAAGCGATACATTTTGCCACACACAGTCCTGGGTTCAAATCCAGTGGAGTGTAGAAGTGAATTTACAGTAGTATGAAGGCAGCAACTAATGAGTCATGCACTCTTTAGCTACACAATACATTTCAAATTACATGTCTGCTTTTCACTGATGGAGATCACAGGCCTGCAGGTAGGAACACACTTCACATTTGCCTATAGCAAAACTATATGTGCATAAAGTGCCATGTCATGCATTAATATGCATTCACAGAGAATGTCAATGCAGGTACTGCAAATGAGGGCCACTAGTATCACAGTGCACCACACAATCCTTCCAAAGTCACTGTGTAGATTATTACACCTGCACAGCTAACATACACATAGGAAGTCCCTGCTTGTAACAAAGCCTCCCCTCATACATGCTGCAAATTACTACCATACTGGAACACATGGTCTGGCAGTTGCCAAAATGGTGGGCATATTACCCAAGGACACACCAAACATGTTGCCTAGTACTCTGTTAGTGATACCATTGCCTAACATACTTACCTTAAACACATGCCTTATTTGGAGTGGAAAGGGTAGCCTCACTCTGGCTCTACAACAAGGCTGGCACAGCTCCACAGTTAATCCTACAGGCTGTTCTCCTCCAAAGTGTTCACACACTCTGCCTCTGTCTATTACCTGCAGCAGCTGCAGCCTGTAGCACACACATCTCTATGGTAAGGTTTCTGCTCCAGACCTACCCTCTGCAACGATTAATCTCCTCACCCCAGTAATGTCCAGCACAACATATCAGAAAGGGCCCCTAATCTACATGAAGGCCTTATATATTGTACAGTGGTTGCATGTCATTGACTGATGATAGTGCAAATCAGTTGTGTTAGCTGAAATTAGCATTTCCGACCCACAGACTGGTTTAGAGGTAATCATCTGCTGATGAGAAGCATGTTTAAAAGGCAAGCAGATGGCTATGGGGAACCAGTCTGTATGAGACTCTCCTCACATAGAGCATACCTTTGTGAAAACTTTATTATTACCACATATCAATGGAGGAGTACTGCACTCCATCAGGTATGTAACTGATTTTGTGTACAACAGGATGCAGATGGGTCAATAGATGTACAGGGAATAGGGAATACAGCATTAAACCTGTTGTAGACCTGTGACAATGATATGTCATTGATCTCTTACTGTCTTACACATACACAGGATGTACTATACATCAAGGGTGCATTGTTTGTTGTCATTGTGGCACACTGGTCTCATTGGACTGTCCCTTTATAGTGATTGTAATAGCACACTGCTAAGTGTGTGGCACTGTTCCTATGACGTATTATCGGGGGGTTGTCCATAGGGGGCACACCACAGTAGACCTGAGTGTTGGGTGTATGATCATACAGTAGTATCTGTCACAGCACACATGAGAATACTTGAATATTGCTACTTTCTCAGTTGTATCCACACATTTAGTATGTCTGAACACTGTGGAGTATGATAT
The DNA here is from genome assembly GCF_019279795.1 of Protopterus annectens. Taxonomy (NCBI): domain Eukaryota; kingdom Metazoa; phylum Chordata; order Ceratodontiformes; family Protopteridae; genus Protopterus; species Protopterus annectens. The sequence goes on along the minus strand of NC_056746.1, from coordinate 1,412,943,876 downwards.
GTGTGAGCAAGCAATGGATAGTGCCAGCTATTTTATCCTTGCTGTATTCTCTATGTATGTGATCCTGTAATGTGTTGCCCTTTTTTTTTATTTCAGGAATCATGCATCATAGACACCATTCTCCCTTCTCTGATGAGGAAAATGAAATTATACTGCAAGGACTAAGGCCATCCTCACATCCTATTGTCCAGGGGAAGGCAAAACAGGGAACAGTGGGCTGCATTGTGGGCAGACCTTGTCTGTGATGTAAATGACATGTGCCATCAGGGCAGGACATATGAGCAGGTTTGACACTGTATAATGGACATTAGCAATGCATGATGAAAGACAGCAGATGTAGCCAGTGATCATGCCATCATCAGCGGTGGACCTGCAGCAGAACAACCACTCACGGCCACTGAGAAATTCCTGGTGAACCTAGGCACACATCACAGCTACCAGGCATCCATCACACCATACATTGTGGATGTGGGTGCCACAGTTTCCACAACAGAGGAGCGTGCAGGTAGGCTTACTGTGATCAGCACTGTAATACCGTAACAGTCAGTGTGTCAGGCTGCACATACTTTTATGTGGGTGTCAGGTCTTAGTTCTTTGTGGGGGGGTTTACCTCAGTTGTACTCTAACACTCAGAATGTGACGTATACAACCAGTAACGTAGTAAGTACTGTAAATGTGAGATATATGGATATATTACCTTGTTGTGCTGCAACATGCATTGGTACTGAAATTACCTCACTCCCAACTTTTCACAGGTCTGTCTGCTATTGGCCAAGGCCGTGGTCCTGCTCCTGCCACTGTTTTGTTAAGGAACATTTATATTCTATTAATGTTAAGGGCCAGAATAATGCCCTATTTCAACATAATGTCATGTGTAAACAGAGTAAAATGTTTTATTTTCCATTCTGGAATAGGTACATAAGGATCTTAGAGGGGATAATCACAGGAGTGTAGTTGAACAAATAGAAACACTTTGGCAGTGACAGTTAAGAAAATATAAGCCTCCTGGTTTAAATGAGGCATTTACTCTAAATGCCCTTTAAAACACAAAAAGTTGAAAGTGCATTAAATTAGGCAGTGGAACGTGTATTTTGATAGATTTGTGAAGATAGGTATAATAAGTTTTTATGTGTTGTTTTATCAAGTATAGTATCATATTGCTTAATTAAAATGTAAATCATACTGGTCATGTTTTAATTGATTAACTTGAAGTGATTGTTATAAAGGTCTTGAGTTGAATGTGTATTTTGTTCTGAGGATGTCTGTTTTGGACGAAAGCGGAGAGGAAATATTCGACCACTAATCCAGTTGTGGATCTTTATTATGAGCATTGGTGGATTGTTCATACACACTAGTGCAGGTATTCAGGTACCGCATTTTTCTTTCTTATCACAGGTGACTGGGGGGGTTGGTCTCTGTCTCCTACACAACTTGATGTCAGTGTCTCTTTCGACTCTAATGATGATGGTGGCCACAGTGAGGCACAGGTGGAGGTGTTGGGGGCTGAATATGTTCCAGAGGTAGACATCCCTTGTCTGCCTCCATTGTCACTGCACACAGTCAGTATGCCCACACATACCCAGTCCCCAGAGGCCACAGACATTGGACAATCACAGGGTGGGGACACTGAACAGGAAAGTGTGGCAACTATGACTCCAGTGAGTGTAGACACTGCCATAGCCAGACAGCTGGTGAGGTCTCACACAGGCAGATTGACAGGGGTGCTTGTAGGAGGTCTGCTATATGTCCACCACCTGTTGCAGGTGTCACATCACGGGTCACTCGGCTCATGTTTTGGGCCATCATAGAGGCACAGGCACATTCTGAATGGAACACCAGATGTATGCTTAGGGTTATAGATGCAGCATAGTCTGACATCCATGACTGCCTCCACTGCATTGGGGACACCCTGGATCAGTTGACTGATGCAGTGGACAGAAGGTGGGCTGAGACAGTATCTGTCCTGGACAGCACATTGTCTGTGCTGGAACATGTGAGTGGAGTTGAGCATCAGACTTGTAGACATAGTCAACAACCCCATCTGCTGAGAGTCCACGTGGCCGTGCACAACCATGCTCCTGTACAGCAGTACATCCAGTGCTACAGAGGGGAGTGTGCTGTCCACACCACAACATGGCAGGCCATGGGCTCATGGTCCTGGGCATCCCTGTGGGGGACACAGACACAGCAGACAGCAGTCACCATCAGTTACTAGCACCACTTCTGACCTTGGGCATGGAGGTGCCAGTGCAACTCCTGGCAGAGCCAGTTCCCGTATTCATGGCTAGAGACGATGAACTGTCAACTCTACTATGTACGGTCCAAAGCTTTCCAACATGCACACATGTAGGGCTAGCACTGAGCTTGACTGTATATGTACATGCACATGCACCACTGTCAAATGCAGGTCACCTACAGACACACATGGCACCTTTCCATGGTCCATCTTACCTGTTTCCCTTCCTGACTCACACACATGCTGTAAACCGTTTGGGTCAGCCTAGGTCTCCTGCACCCCCACACAACACCCTGTGCAAGTGATGATACCTGTGTCACATCTCTGTCATCCTCACCATTGATGAGGGAAATGAAGCTGTGTGTCTGATGCACAGGGCAACTATATTAGTTAACTTGTACGTGTGTAATGCAGTGTTGTTTTGTCATGCCACTTGTAGTGGTTAATGACATACTGTATGCTGGCATCTGTCATAAGTGCGTCATATACTTTTGTGTACCTTATGTTGTATAATGTTGTAATGACTGTATAGGTACATGATGACAGGTGTGTCATACACCTGTTTCTGGAGTCTGTTGGGGTAACCTATTGCTACACAATGGCAATAAAGTAGCAGAGGATGGCATGTCAGTACAGCAGAAATATGTTTTCAGCAAGGTACAGCACTATAGGCGCATGGCTCCATAGGTTCATATGTGTACAACAGACTAACAAGGACAATGGCAGCATTCAGTGTACTCATGCATCCCTAATCTGTGAATAAGTCTGCTACCCTTGGTAAGTGTCACCAGGGTTTTGGGAACTCATGCATCTACAAGCTGTGATGAAAGAGATGACCCGTCTACAAATATCATGTGTCCAGTACAGACAGTTGCCTGACATCTGTTATGATTGTTGTGTTCTGCATACCATTTTGTAACCTGCACATGCTGTGTCACAGCAGATGTGTGATTCACATGTATGGGTGGCCTGTTTCATGTACGGTGTACTGTCTGTGTTACATACCTGTTTCTCCAGCATGTACTATGTATACCACAGTGATGTTGTAGGCGTGTAGAACAGGTGAGGCATGTGTTAGTCCTGTCATGGATACCCAGGAGGTACACAGTGGGATCTGACACCTCCCTGTATGGAGCCAGACACATCCCCTCCAAAGTATTTAGGGGACAGACGACACATGTACGGTCATGACACAGACTACATAAGACATGTTATCTACAATGTGTATTGGTGTACCATGGAACCTGTGTGGCTGCTGCAGTTGTATGATATGCCTGTGTAGTGACATAGCAAGGGTGCCATTGCACACAATGATAGCTGTGATGACTGCCACATTCAGTATAGCAGTGACAGTCTGGGATTTACATCCCAAACCTGTCGGTGTAGGGTGTACAACAGTGAATGCATCCCCATGTCTTACCAACCAGTGAGAGTCAAAGGCTACATTATTCTCTGTGTCCATAACCCCATGTGTACTGGCACAACTGCGTGCGGTGTGCAGACACTACAGTATTTTGCAGTGGTGGATGATGTCCCACAGGATAGTATTATGCAGTTGTTGGCAGTTAGTCTTGGTCAGTGGCTCAAAGTACAACTGACTGTGTCTTAGGCCATCATGGATAACAGTTGGTTCTATGTGGGAATCTGTGACAGCTCCCAATATGCAATCACATGCTAATGTACTCAGAGTCAGAGGTCACTGACCATAGCTGTGACTGCAGAGAGGGAATAGGAAGATGGGGTACACCAATAATGGAGGATGGTGAACCCCCACTGGTGACTGGCATCATTGCAGCCAGGTCTCCCTCTGCAATCTACCCAGAGTATGACTGTCAGACATTTGCCTATCCACCAGCTGACATAACACTATGTACATGACATACACAATTTCCAGCAAGGCCTGCTGGCCTAATATTGCTATACACCTTGTCAGACCATGGTTGGTGGAGTGAGACATATGTCTGACATCCATTCCATAGTGTAACAGTCAATGGGCTCCACTAGTGACAGTTGGTAGGCATGATCTGGCCTTGAGCAAAAGTAACAGTGTTTGGTTCAGTGTCACTAAGTGTACAGCAGTGTCAGTGCTTGTATCCATTTTAACCTCCTATCATGGCATTTCAGGTGACATGACTCCATGCAAGTAAGTGTTGCAGATACTTCCAGCATGTTGCAGGAAGAGAGTCATGCAAGTTGTCTGTACAGAGCACAGAAAAACATGTTAGGGAAGTGTAATATGTACACACTGTGTTGCTTAGTCATGTTGCATCTCACTTGCCCAAAGAATGGTCCAGGTCCTTATCTACAATGCCCCACAGCAGCACTGTGACATCCCCACACGGGGAACCAACATAGTGCATCATGTGTTTACTGATATGGATGATTGGCACAGCCCCCCCCCCCAAATATGAGGTCCTCCCTGGCTGGATCTGGTCACAGATCAGTCTCTTTAAAAATACTGGCATGTACCCCCCTTGCAGACAGTACAGACATAAATGTCAAGACAGCCATTTATTACCTCCTATGGGATGGTTGACATAGCATGACTCCACCTCCCCCCTTTAGATGGGACAGGCTAATATGCAGAGCTCTACACCCACGTATTATGTCAGCAGCATTACAATGGCATGAAATCAGCTGTATGTGACAGGAGGAACACAGGCTCATCATAGCTCAGCAAAACTGACTGCTGGACAACTGCCCTTAGCAGGCTGTACAACAGGTGGACAGTGCTGTGTGACAGTTGGGATGCAAATGCCCCCTTAACATGGAGGCACTACCTCCTCAGCTAAAAGAAGCACATAGTATTCTTGTGATTTTGAGTAGACAAGGTAATTGACAAAAGTAGCCACCCACACAAATCAGAACCACAATGCACAGTGTAGTTACATGTGTGACCTCAAAGGACAGGCCCAGATTGTCGGTGACCTCATACATCATGATGCCACATATGATGGGAGGGACTCGTACTTAACCTGTACACCCACACTGTCTACGTCAACTACACTCCCTTGTTCCCACCATATGTGACATATGACATTCCTACAACCTGTTCCATAACTTCCATATTTACAGAGCAATTCATAACTGGCCTCTCATTGGAAGATAGATTACTAACATCATTGGGGCACCCTTACAATCATACCGACACTACTGGCAGCCCACCAGCTGAGTGGACAACATAGGTTCATAGGTTCATACTAGGCTATCTGCCCTAGGGCATTTATAAGCCTAGCCAGAATGTGTTTGGCTTTTGCCACCCATTTTAAATTTATTTTGCTATGCCCTTTTTTGAGGTTAGTATACTGTGCCTCTGTCTAACTGTGACACAGAAGTGATACCCGGGGTAAACCTATGATCTCCCATCCACTCATCAAGATTCTCTTGAAGAGAGTCAAAGAGGGACTCTGCCTAACCTGGACTGGGATTTTATTCCAGAGTGAAGTTATGAATCTGTCCCTCCAGCATGTCCTATTTATTTCAGTGCTGAGGTTCAAGTCTCTCGCTGTCGATCCGGGGATTTGGATTTTCTGAGGTGCAGCATGTCCATTAATTCTGGGTTGACATGGCTTTATGCACAGATCGCCTATGAACAGGCGGTATGCCACTGAGTAGAGCTGGAGTTTCTTTAACCAGTCAGCATATGGCATCTGTTTGAGCCCTTTGATCCTCTTGGTGAGGTACTTTGGGGTCTTTCCTGCTGCAGGTGTCTGGTAAGGTACATCCCAAAAGGCATTGTACTCAATTATGGGCCTGATGAAGGATGAGTAAAGAGGCACGATGACCTCCTGATCTAGATGTGAATCCTTCATGATTAGGTGGGCTATATAAAATGTTTTTCTAACCACTTTGGCCACGTGGTTGTCAAATGAGAGATTGCTATCAACTTGGGTCCCCAGGTCCCTAATTACTTCTTCTGTACTTAATGGATTACCACCTATGTGGTAATTTGTGGGCACTTTGTTTTTGCCAAAGGGGATGACTATACACTTTATGGCATTTAGCTTGAGGCCATGGCTCTGGCACCAGTTGTCTGTTTTTATGAGGCCTTTTTGGAGGATGCTTGTGTCGGGTATAACAGCAACTGTTATACCCTTGCACAGAGGTAGCACATCCACTGACTGAAATAACTGTACACCTCTTTGTCTGAGTATCCATATCTGTATGCCCGTAGGGGCATTCATCATGGAGCTATCAGCACACATATGTGTTCTACACACTATTGACTGTACACAGTGTGGATGTGAGAGAGGGGGAGCATGACTGTTACATGTTGTGGACAATTCTGAGGCAGTCACCATGAACCTGGGTGAGGGTACATCATGGCATACAACCCCTTAGACTCAGCCAAGCTGTCTGATCATATCCCCCATGCAGGCAACATTTACAAAGCACCCTCTTAGGCATCCACGATACTATCATTGTAGGGGTCACTAAGTGGAGCAGCAGTGTTTAACAGGGTGCAGTCTTGGGTCCTCTAGTGCTTGGAATCCACCACAATACATGCGACTACTACTGACTGTGGCTAACATTATTGGCTGATGCCCGCAAATTGTGAGCACTCAGAGTCTCTGTGGTATGTCACTATCCTGCAAGAGGGTATTACAAGCACATGCCTGTTGGCATAGTAATGGTCATAACCTCCATGCAAATATATATGTAGTATCAGTTCCATCAGTTAGACCTATGCACCTGGTAAGTAGCACATCAGTAGCAACATGTGATGTACATACCTAGGGGTGAAAGAACTGGGCACACAGACCTGGCCACACAGGTTTACACCTAATGCACCTCAGATCACCCTGTCTACAGTAGTATGGCAGGAATCATATGGCATAACTGAGACCAGAGCCACCTGTAAGTGACATGCTCATAACCCCCAAGTACTCTTCCCTGAGCATGCCAACATCTGAGTGCAAAGGCCATTTGGTGATGTACCCTTCCAAGCAATACTGGCAATTGCATGCAACAGTATGGTCCCTCACAAAGTCACTTTACATCTCCAGTATGTGTTCAATGAGGTTAGTCTGCAATGAGTGTCATTGTCACCTGTGGCATATAGACTATGCAGAGGTGATCTGTGTCTTGCATACGGGGCAATGTGTGGCCCTACTTTATTGCACATGCTGCCTATCTGTAGGAGGCATAGTAGATGGATAACCCACTGTAAGGACATTAACTTTGTATATGATGTTGGTACTACATGCTTGTGGGAAAGATTTGTCTAGCAGAATTAAACACACCCTTGAAACCAAACCTGCCTAATGGCACACAGAGCACCTCAGAGCACCTCACCACATGCCATCTGTATGATTGGCTGGGTGACCATTATCTCAACACAGGGCATCTGCCTGTGTCCCTCTTGGACTGGGGCAATATGTGTGTATCCTGCAACTACAAGTATAAAGATGTCTGTGATTGTGAGGGCTGTATGGCCATTATGCCAGTGAAGTTCAAACATCCTATGGTTCCATAACAAGATGTAAAATGCTCTAACAGGCTCACACACAACTATAGCCACATTGAGGCTAACACCACTTCCAATCACTGCATACAGGACACACTGAGGCAAACACATAGTGCAAGTTGGCTGCATGTAATAGTACACACTACATATCACAGTATGTGATGCATGCAACACACCTCATGTCTGCTAGTACTATCAGCTCAGGACATATTATACTTGATGACATCAGCAGGTTTTGTTGTGGTCAGTCCTTTGGGGGGGCCATATCACATCCTACAAATAAAATACTGCAAAACCCTACCTATTTCTATGTTACCAAGATGATCATATGTATGCCATCTGGACACACGTGCACCAAGTAGCCAGGAGTGAGATTAGAACCCCTACCTATCTAGTTTTACACGACAGATCACTGTATTTATCACACACCACGGCTTAAGTCTTGATACAAAACTGTCAGCTGGTAGTCTTAAGGTGGATGACATCATCAAGCCTTGTAGAAGAGGGCAGTGTGGAAGCCAGCAGCAAGTTACAGGGCCAAAAAGTGCATAACTATTACAGGTGGATAGCCCATTAGGGTATGGCAGTTGTTTTGCAGGGACACACACAGACACACACAGTAGCCTGGCATGAGATTAGAGCCCCTACCTATCTAGTCTTATTTACTATAGATCACAGTTCTTATTGCACATGCCACAGGTTGAGTCTGTTGTATATGCAATTGCAGGAACGGTACTTGTGCATTACACAAACTAGGCTTGCACTGAACAGCATCTCTGGTCCGCAGAGTGATATTGCTTTGTACTGTTATCTGCATCTAGTATCAACAGTGGGATAACTGTTATTATCTTAGCTATGATGTGGTTGTTTGCAGTTAGATAGGCAAACCTGAGGGCAGGAACAATGTGCCCTGCCCATGCGTGCATTGAAAACATTATACATTACACCACCTGTTCATCTGCATCTCTCTATATGGTGACATCCAGCAGGCAGAAGGGTCTGTAGGTAACTGGATTATGTACTGTTGCACCCTTAGTTTGGATCCTTTGAGCAATGGTATGGATGTGTGACAGTGCAGATTTACTCACCATTATTAGGGTATGTAGGACAATGCAGACATCCACACATATTTACGTAACTAACAGAGACATATATATAAATGTAGCTCTGTGTGTGTATGAAATGAAAATAAGACACTGGCACCTTCCCACTTACCTGCTGAAAAGAAATTAAGGAATATGTAGTGGAAATTATTTGAGAGCTATTAGGGAAGTTAGAAATGTCTTCAGAAGTTATAACTAGTGAGTAGGACAAAATAAAAATGGAGTTTAAAGTAGGGTAAAATGAGATCTGGTTAAGAAGTAATAGGAATTATTTAGAGGGGCTGACAAAGGTTAAAGTATTGCAGAATAAAAGGAATCACACAGAACAAGAAGCGACAGAACTGCAGAGTGTTAAAGAGAAAATAAGGGTGTAGCTGTATGTTTGTTTGTGTCTTTTGGCTTTTCCCAGTTAGGGGTCGCCACAGTGGAACTCCGGTCCGCTAATGATTGGCAGTAGAGTTTTACGTGCTGGCTTGCCGGGCCTAAAGCACAACCTTCAATGAAGGAACGCCCATTTACGCATGTCGCCACACAGAAGATGCTCTGAGAATCGAACGGGCAACGTCTAACTGTGAGGTGACAACGCTACCGCAGCACCACCACTGCAGTACAAGGGTGTAGCTGTATAATATGCATATTTAGAAAGACTGCTGTTTTTGATAACTCCAGATCACTAAAACTTTATCACAAGGCTTAGGCAACAGAGACTAGTTGCCATAATGGTTAAGCTCTTTGCCTCCCAAGCACAAGGTAAAAGGTTTGTTCCTGACCTCCGACCAATGCCAGTTTGGAGTTTGCGTGTTTTCCCTGTGTCTATGTGAGGTTTCTCCCACCTCCAAAACACATGCTGAGCGTTTCCATCTCAAACTCACCAATGAATGGAGCTGTGGGCAGCAGCACAAACTCTGCATGGTGCCCTATAGGGGGAAAAGTTGTACAGACCAATTGCTTTGAGAATCTACTGTGGTATGCAGGTTCCTCAACAAAGGAGAGCATGGATCACAGACTGAGCACTGTAACAGGACTAGCCACTCTATTGTGTAAAATATGGCTCTTGGTGATTTAGTTATGTTGACTAATGTCACCAAAATGGGCATGGGTAGTTACCGGTGAGGATTTGACCAATGCCAGAGATCCATGCTAATAGTGGGAGGGGTATATGTGCTGGTGTGTGCCCGCCTTAAAGCCCAGCAGCCCTAGGTCAATAAGATATGGGCAGGCTGATGTCTGGTTGCCCAGCCTGGGTTACCTGGGATAGTTCTGTTGAGTGAAAGCTGGATGTAAATCCAATCAACCTGACAAACATGAACTGAGAATTTCTACACTTAATGTAGGTTCATTCACAGGACACAGCTTGGAAGTGGTATGATGCAGAGAAGGCTGGACATCCTATATATCCAAGAGACAAGATGGAAGGGCAGTGTAGCAAAGCAAAGCCACATGCCTTGGGATCCAGAGCCTACTACTCAGGAGGAGAACAGGCTAGAAATGGTGTGGAAGTTGTGGTAAGAGAGAGGCTTCAGATGGTAGTAAGGGACATAATCAGAATTAGTGACAGACTCATGGCAATCAGACTGCAGTGTAATGATAAGGCAGTATTCATAATGTCAGCCTATGCCCCACAGCAGGGCTGTGATAGTGAGGAAAAGAGTGCATTTAGACAGCAGTTCCAGGACCTACTAGATACATACCTCTCAACTTCTTAGTGCAAGAAATATGGACAAAGCCTGACAAAAATCGGAGCTTTTCTCCTTGGGTCTCCACTGAAAAGGGCCTTTGGCTCAGTTGGATCAACCCAGTTAACAAATGGCAAATAAATGAAAAATAAAATAAATTGGGGGACAAAGACTCAAAAATAGGGACATATGTAAATATTACTCTTATAAACTTAGAATGTTGTTAGAGTAACAGGGTTTGTTTTGACACATTTTCTGAAGGATTTGAAATCTGAAACTCTAATGTAGGTTATGATTTAGAGACTTCAGTCCTCAGATCATTCCAGTGATTTGCCAGAAAACCACAAATTTTATGAGAAAGACCCTATAAATATCAGTCAAAAATCTGGACATTCTCTGAAAATATGGAAAGTTGAGAGCTATGACTAGATAAAGCAGGACACAGGAATTGGTGTTGATAATGGGTGACTTGAATGCACACATCGAGACAGACAGAATAGGATACCAGTACTGCCTGGGTCAAAAAAAGAGACAGCTACAAGATCACATACAAGAGTGGAGTTGAAGAAGAATGGCAGCGGCACACAACAGCATGTGTGAGGACTACAGAGCAGATATGTGGCCAAGCCAAATATAGAAATAAGGTACCTAAGGAAAGCTGGTGGTGGAATGCAGAAGTCCAGGAAGTCATCAAAAGAAAGGAATGCAGGAAAACGTGGTAGATAGAAAAGACTGACCAGGCTAGGAAGGAATACTGGTTGACTAACAAAGAAGCTAAGAAAGGAGTTGCAATACCAAAGAGGAGGTCATCAGAGGCACTGTACCAACTTTTGGAAAGTGATTCAGTAGGTGACACAAAGAAACCATATCAGGTTGCAAGGCAAAGACAGAAAGATAAAGAAGATAATCAGGCACCATTCATAAGGGACGCCAGCAACAACCTGCTCACCAGTCCACAGAACATCAAAGCCAGATTGGAGGAGTATTTCCAGCAGATTCTGAATGAAGAAAACCCACAGAAGCTGTACTGCCCCAGAAACAGCCTACAATGATGGAAGAAGAGAAGTCTACCATAGAAGAAGTAAAGATAACACTAAGGAAAATGAAGTCAGGGAAAGCAGCAGGCTCAGATGAGGTCACAGCAGATAAGATAAAGATGCTGGGTGAGCTAGGGGAGAAATGGCTCCTGAGGGTACTAATAGCAGTGGGGAGAGAAAGGCTTATGCCAGATGACTGGAAAATAAACATACTCATGACAGTGTACAAGAACAAAGGAAACATCCACAACTGTGAGCAGTACAGAGGCATCAAACTCCTATCACATTTCATGAAAGTTCTTGAGGGGGTGACTGATAAACAGATATACAGAGTAATAGAAAGTAGGATGGGAAATGTGCAGTTCGGGTTTAGATCAGGATGCAGCACAACTGACCCAATGTTTGCAGTGAGGCAAAAGAAGCTAAAGATAAGGAAAGAATCCAACTGGATATTCCTAAACTTGGAGAAAGCATATGACAGGATCCCAAGAAAGACGATTTGGGTAGCACTGGGGTGGTTCAAAGTCCCAGAAACATTGGTAGAATTAGTGCAGGCTATGTACAAGGCCCCAATGACTCAAGTACAAATAGTATTTGGTCTCACACAGGGGTTCCCAGTGGAAGTGGGTGTGCACCAGGGTTCAGCTCTGAGCCCACTGCTGTTCATACTGGAGATGGATTACATTAGTAAACAGGTTGGAGGGGCAGGATCAACAAAGCTAATGTATGCAGATGATGTGGCATTACAGGCAGACTCTGAACTAGAACTTCAGCAAAGGATAGGGGAATGGAATGAAAAACTGAAGGCACGTGGGTTGAAACTAAGTATAGGTAAGACAGTGGTAATGGCAGCAAACTGGGAAAATCAGAAGAAGCTGAGAATTGAGTTAACAGAAGATATCGGAACAGGCAAATAGCTTCAAATATCTGGGAGGGGTGGTTGAGGAGAAGGGAAGTCTGAATGAAAAGGTCAAAGCTAGAATCAGAGGGGCTACAGCCAACTGGCATAGAGTATCAGGTGCAGTCAATAACAGAAGAATGCCAAAGAAGCAGAAAAGTGAGGTGTACAAGACAGTGGTGTGACCAATACTACTGTATGGTACAGAAACTTGGGCAGTAAAGGCAGAGCAGATGGGGAAGCTAGAGGTCATGGAAATTAAGTGCCTGAGAAGGGTGGCAGGATGCACACTGTGAGACAGAAGAAGAAATGAGGACACAAGACCAGAAGCCAAAGTAGCTCAAATTGCAGAAAAGACCAAAGAGAACAGATTATGGTGGTTTGGACACGTGCAGAAAAGCATAAGACAATCTGGTGAATAATATTGGGAACAGACAGGAAGAAGGTGAGAAGAAATTAGGTCATCCAGCAAAGAGGTGGATGGATTGTGTGAAAGAAGATTTGCGACAGTCAGGGATGAGTGTTGAAGAAGGCAGGGATGTGGCATTGAATCGAGAGAGATGGCGACAGTTAACACAATACCCCGACCCCATGTAGAAAATGGGAAAAGGGGGGCTGATGATGATAATGATGATTAGGCAACAGAAAGTAGAAAAGGTTGTCACCAAACCTAGAGAGCCTGTAACAAGAAAAATAACAAGAGATCCTTTAGAGGTATTAGAGATATTTTGAAAATTTTATGAAAAGTTGTATAAAGCAGAGAAACATGAAAATCAGGAAAGAGCACAAATGGAAACATTTATGGAAGACATCAGTACGTCATGTTTAAAGAGATATGTGGCTCAACAACTAACAGTTAAGATGGAGGAGCTGAGATAAAAAGGGGATGTATAATCAATCTGCAGGGAAGTCTCCAGGAACAGATGGTATTCCTGTGGAAGTCTGGAAGTGAAGAAGGAAAAAAACAATAAAGCTCTGGTAGCTTTTGTTCAGTATTTTAAAAGGAAGGGAATCACCAAAAACTTGAAAGAAGTTTGTGGTGGCTGTAATACCTAAAGACCTTACCCATCAGACCTAGCTGAAATAAAATATTATAAGTAGATCAAAACACAGTATATGCAGTATATAATGTAAAAAAATAGACAGGAATAACATTTCCTAGTTGCAGTTACTGTTTACATTAAGTAGCAATAAATAAGATTTTCCCATCTAACTCAAATAATACTTTCTTGTTTTGGAGTAGAACTTAAACAAGTAATTAGGAAAAATAAATGTAACTGTTAAGCTTATGGCTCACATAAATTTGCTCTCCTTTCCCTCTAGAGTTGATAAAATTCACACTGGGAAACAGGGGAGTCAAAATTTCAAACCATTGTTATGTGTGCCTTCAAAATAGTCAAAGAGTGCAGTAACTTGTATATCAACAGTCTCTGATTTTCAAGGACATTCCTGATTTTGACTCAAATTTTAGCTGTGTCCCTCTTAATCCTTGGAAAAATAATTACCTTTGGAGAAATGGTGGTGAATTACACTTAGTAAATAATGACAATAAATAGTGTTATGGACTTTTAACTTCAGAAAACGCATATTAATTCTTGATCTCTTTTTCTATCAACATAGATATTTAAAAGTGTCCCTGATTATTTCTGGCTTTGTCCTTGATTTGCTGAGAGTTATGACATTAGTACAGAATTAAAACTTTTTTTCTGAGACTTGAGTTTTTTTATAAAACTAGTGGAGAGTTCTTCAGTACGTTAACGAACTGATGAACTCACATTTCATTAAGCTATATAAAGGGGAGTAGGTATACATTACCAAAGCGATTTTTGGAAAGGAGGGAAGCACCCCCTAGGTAACAGCTCTGCCATACACCCACAGACTGTAACATCCTTTTTTTCAAGACTGAGAAAGTATAAGACATTTCCCAGAAGTTCCCTAAGTTTGGATAACAAGGTAAGGAAGCATATATAGTAAACAGCTCCAAATACTGCATTTAAAAGGTGCACATGCCTCTCATCCCCTTACTGCAAGAAATCTGGACAAAGCCTGACAAAATGGGGGCCAAAGGCCCAAAAATAAGGACAGATTTTAAATATGATTTTATAAACTTAGAAAGTTGCTAAAGTAACAGGGTTTGTGTTAACATACATTTTGTGAAGTATTTGAAATCTGAAACTCAAATGTGCGTCATTATTTAGTGACTTCAGTATTCAGATAATTCCAGTAATTTGCCAGAAAACCGCAAATTTTATGAGGAACAGACCAAAAAAAAAAAACAATTGAGAGGTATGGAGGTGCACCTGTAAACATTTGTGTCCATTATCTTGAACATTCATTCTTCTGCAGTAGTATTTTTGCTTAGACTTAGGCAAGTGCTTGCCTGTCCCTGATTTTCAGGGATGTCCCATGTTTTTACTCAAATTTTAGCTCTTTCTCTCTTAATACCGTCTAAATTGGTATGGTTTGGAGAAAAGGTGATGATAAATTATTTTAAAATGTGTCCCCGATTCATTTGAGTGCTATAGGCATTAGACTTCCAACATAGTACTCTCGGCATTATATTATGCTGATTAGTTGTTGTTGTGTCTTTCGGCTTTTCCCGGTTAGGGGTCGCCACAGCAGACTCCGGTCCGCTAATGATTGGCAGTAGATTTTTACGTGCCGAGTTGCCAGCCCTGACGCACAACCTTCAACGAAGGTATGCCAATTCACGACGTCTCCACACAGAAGACGCATTAGCTGAGAATCGAACGGGACAACGTCTTACAGTGAGGCGACAACGCTACCGCAGTTATTATGCTGATTAGTGATGATCCTATTCTATTTTTTAATGTATTCTAATTTCTCAACACCTCCTTCCATGCTTCAGGCATTTGTATGGTTGACATGCGCACACATGTCTTTCAACTGTTAAAGTGCATCTTCTACAAATGAATACTGTCACAGAGTCGTCTAATATTTTAAACAAAAATACTGGTTCATAGGTTCATAGCATAAACCAAAATATTTTATAAAATCATGTTGCTGTAATACTAAATCATTATGTTCTGCTGACAATACGCTTTGCAGGCAATAACAATTAAATTTTAACCATGCTACTAAGAGTTCTAGTAGCTGTTTCACAGAATCATTGTGCGTTCAACACACACATACTTTCTAGTTAACAAAAAGGTGACGGATCTCATGGATTACAGGCGGTAAATAGAACAAATTATTATAGTTGTACACCTCTTTTAATTTAAGAAAATATGTTCTATGTGCATATATGTAAATATATATTCTTGTTAGTGAGTGTAACTGCCAAAATATGTTTTACCAAGTGATCCTGTTAGCTTTATTACTAAGTTGAACTGTGATAATGTGTTACTATGTGTTTTATTACTATCACTTCTCTGATTTTTAAACAATAGTGAAACATACTGACTTATGTCATTATTATATTATGTGATACTTTTCTTCCCGGGCCTCCACTGAAAATGGGCAAACTTGCCCAGTCGGACTTCCCGGTAAACAAATGTTAAATAAATTAATCAATAAGTGCATGTATTTATATCTTCTTTACTATCAATCACCTGTCAAAGTTAATAGCACCTATTTTCCCTCTGTGTCTAATTAGAGATGATAAAAGGTGGAGATACTGTTTTACCTTAATGCAGGGGACAGTGCATTACATCTAGCAGACTGATATGCATATCCATCATCTCAGTACAAGAAAAGCTCCTCGTTTTGAATCTTTAAAAGAGCCTGCCACGTTTATAAATAATAACGAATCATACTAATTACGTTTAGAAATTTAAATTAACACATTTAGCTATCCCTTGAGCGTCCCATCTGAAGTTGTAGTAAACGCCCCTCGTTTGCTTCACATTATAACAAGTAGTGAGCGTTTCACATTCTGCAGATGGAAAGGTGAGAATTACAGCTATGCTGATGAGCAGCAAGTAGCAGGTATTCCCACATAAACTAGTATTACTAAAATATATTTTCCAACCATACTGCAATTGGTATGCAACAATACAAACTGCAAGGAAAGGCAGAAACAGCAAAAATTATTCAGACTACTTGCAGTTAATGAGTCGCTGACAGCATAAAGATACACATGAAAGCTAGAAATGCCTTGCAGGGCATGTAAGAGAGCATTGCAGAAGAGCAGGAGTTAATGTCTGGTTACCAGGAAGGACCGGTAGTTATGTTGTAGTTCAAAGTGGGAGTATCTTAGACGTGTCTTTAAAGAAACTCGTAAAAAAACTGTCCCAGCAGCCAATCGGTGAGGAACTTGCATACTGGCGGCTCAATGTATCAAGTTAAAGGATGATCCTGGGAATGACTTTCTACAAGGGAACAGCCCAGAAGGACTTTGCTGTGGCCAATAGCATACAATGCAGGAGTTGTTTAAATTTGAAAGACTCATAAAGGCAGTGATGAACGTGCAGAAATGGACCTTAGTAGTTTTTAACTAAGACCCCAGTAACAAAGTTGAGCTATTGGGACAGTAGCAACATGGCTGCTTCACAGTGTCTGGATGACTTTCCTTTTAGCAATCCATGGTTTGCAACAAAAAATGAATTGGGGTGGCAAGAATTTTACAATGAAAAACATCGGCTAGCGCTGGAGGAGTTAGTAGACAAAGGCGAGGGTGCTTTCTTTGACTTTCTGAAGCAGGAGAAAGTAGCCAACTTTCTTTCGGATGAAGAAATTCAGACAATCCTGAAACAAGCTGTAAACCCCTTACTATCTGAAGATGGGTTTGATCAATCGCTGAATGCGTCTCTAGACTGCTCATCTGTCACTTATTTTCCCGAACAGTCCGACGTGGAACCACCGGTGTTGGAAATAGGGTGGCCAGCATTTGCTACGACCCGCTGCTATCGGGGGGTAACCAAGGCCGAGGTGCATTTTCAGCCTAGCTTTGGGGAGTCTATTTACAGCTGTAAAGAAGCGGTGCGTAAGCTTATCAAAGGTGCAAAAGAGGTAATCAGACTATTATGAATATTTGAGCGGTTATTTATTGCCCTTTGATATATGGATGACTTATGTGATTATGCGCTCCGAAGTGTGGTAATCTGCGGGACGAGTTGGCGTATGCACGAGTATTAAAACTGTTAGGAGGACTGAGTTTGCACCCCATCCCACCGTACGCACCACTTCGTATAGATAAGAGCACTTTCGGGTAACGACTGGACTTATGACAGTTGACATTTGGTTCTGCGCTTGTATGCCCATTTTCAGTGTATAGATGACAGCCACGTGATAGGAGGGTATTGCTACATTGTTTCTGTTTTTCTGCGCCTACTCATCCTAATAGTAATGATGCTGCTCTCCCCGCAGGTGAGGGGGTAAACTATGCAAAAACAGTCAGGATAAATCGACGTGGACTCGCGGTATGTCTAAATTTGTTTCATGTTTTTGTCCGTAGTCTTTCTGGCAAATTAAGGGTTGTAGTCACTGAACACCGAGAGATAGTTGACTTAAAATCTTTCAGGAAAATCGCACAATGCAATGTTCTTCTAGAAGCGTTGTAAGTTGAAAAGAGTAATATTTAAAATGCCCTTATTTTTAGAGCCCCATCCCCATTATTTTTGCTTTTGTCTCCGTGCTAAGAGGTCTTGTTTATACCTGCTCAACAGTTCTTACTACCCCCCCCCCCCGTCAATGTTCCATAGGGTAAGTAACTTTATATGCTTTTGAACAGATGTTCGCTTGCAACACAATACGTGCAAATATGTTTGATTTCCACCACAGGTTCTTATTACTCCCCCCCGCCAACACACACTTGACGTACTACGTCCAGGTTTGATAAACGTGTGCTTTTAAACACTTGTTCGCATGAAGCACGCTGTGTGCGAAGACGCTTGGTTCCCAAGACAGGTTCTAGTTAAATACTACCTTCGCCCAACGTGCACTGAAATATCTAGCTGGGCTTCCTTTTCGGAAAGTATACTGAGACCTATCAGTCACTGAATATCCACGCTTTTGCGGTTTCTTATTTTGCTTTGCATCCGAGGTAAACTTAAGCTTTTAAATTTTAATCGAGATTAAAACTGCATGAAGGCAGTTTTTGCCCACGGAATACTGTGGGAGTACAGCCACTTTAGAAGACTTGCTGATAGTGCCATTTCCGTAGGCTGGTCCCCGTAGGTGTTTCAGTCCTATTTAAAGTATCCTTCATGGTGAGTAAACTGGCAGTTGGCTCTGGCCTCCTTGAGGCCACAGGTAAGCACACGAGGTTTGCTAATATGCTCAAATTTGTGTCTCAGATTGTTAGGCAGACCGTTTATAATCTGCAGAAATGCTAGGTTTTATACTGGTGGCCTTCGTTATGATTAGCGCACCCAGACTTATCTGGTAGGAGCCATCGTGGGCATTGCCTTTAAATGCCTGGTGGGCGTGTGCTAATGGATCCCAAAACCCCAGTTGTGTAGTTTAGATAACACTAATTAAAATATTATCTACTTGTGTGTGTCACTACTTGCATTTCAATGTAAAACTGTGAACCTCCGTACTTGACGCCATGGTTTTAACTATCCTATCTGGATTTGAAGTATGACTGCTACTGTATTTGCAATGTTTTTTTTTTTTTGTCATATCCGTTCACTTCTATGATTCATGAAATTGTGTGCATTTAAATTCTCATATTGTCTACTAAGAGGTGAGCTCTGCTTAACTTACAAGGCCATGTCTGACCCAGCTCAGTTAGAAATGTTGCATCTAAAGAAATCTCTCCACACCACACACACCAGAGACCTCAATAAGATATTGTTAAATGTATGAGCTAGGTGTAATGCTGGATAAGCAGTGTCCAACTCCTGTTATACAAGCTATGCTTCAGCTCCTGCATTATACAGCACACCTATGGAGGGAGTCGGAACAATCAGTCATTGCAACCTTGGACTCAAACTTGCACCAAAAGTTCCAATGAGGCAACATATACCTAGGGTTCTATCTGCAAAGTCATGTTGAAAATGTGCCCTATGCCTAGAATCTTGATTTTACTGCTAACTTTAAGTTTAAATCTGGTTATTCAAAATCTGACTGACTTTTTGGATATTAATGTATATATTTAAAGGTAATAATGGGTACTAGAATCTATAGAAAAGAAGTTCAAACTGTTAGATATTTACAAAACACTCGTATGCACCCCCCTATATACAAAGGCATTGTGCGCAGTCAGTTCCTTGGAGCCAGTTGGCTAAATAAGGTACATCTGACTGTGACCGGACTGTGACCATCTAACTGTTTGATACACAGTTTGAAAATAGGGGCTACAGTATTAAACTGGTAAAATAAAATTAAAAAAAGTGAGTGAAAGATGGCCTAGCTAGACCATATTTCTCGGATATAGAAGAAAGCCCAATTAATTGGACTGTAAATATTATAGACAGTACTTCCAGAAATGTTTAGCTATGTTATGTAATATAATGCACATAACAATGGGGTTAAACAACTCGGTAAGACAACATTTGAACTGTACTGTGCTCATCTGATGTTAAAGAAATTGTTTTATCACCTAGTTTTGTGTTTTAGGAAGCGTAGGAATCTGAAACAGCTCTGTTATAAAAACCTACAAATGTGCTTTAAAGAATGCTATACTAAAACCTAAAAATACTGTGCCTTGTTATAATTGCCAGTTTTGTCATCTGATGTGCAGGGAGGTGCAGAGTAATGCCTTGGCTAAACATAATCCGTAAACTCAGATAAAATGCTTAATTTTAATATTTAGGGTTATTAAAAACAAAGTATTAGAGGAAGGGATATTGTGTTGAGTTGAATATAGATGATGTGCCCCGCTGAATGATGCTGTGAGCTTTTAAACCTGTTAAGAGAAGGTCTCTCTCTCTTCCCATGAAACAAGTACTCTGTTGTTTTAATTATTTTATTGTTGGATGTGCTTCTATTGGTTTGAATTTGTTCATGTGGTGTATGTAAAATATATGAAAATGTATTTTAGTATGATTTTAAGCACTGAAGAATTTTCTTTGAAGCTTTGTTATTAAACTTGTAAAAAAATCACTTTTAGCGTTAATTGCACTTTTTATTCTTGGAATTTTCATTAGTTTTGTGCATAAATACTGTCAACCAGAAGCAAATGTTAACGTCTGTCTAGATATACATGTGGGCCAGTTAGTTTTGTATTTAATTTTAACAAGGTAATAACTCAAACTGCAATACAGAAATTTAAATAATTCAAGATAGAAGACAAACAATCAACAGCTAAGGTATTTTACAGATGTTACTAGTAATGAAAATTACAGAAGTCCTTTTATATAATTCAATTCTTGAATGTTCAATAATCCGCAGGTTATAGGCTGAAGTAATTCTGATGGATCTTGCATTATTTATATTACCCACGGTTGTCTTTGTTTGGACCTGGGTTGTTGTAGGTCCGGGGACCAACCAATAACGTGGGTAATCCAGCATTATGCACCAGGCGTCAGGAATATATATAAATCTATAAAGAAAATAACCAGTTGGCATATCTGACTGTGACCATCTAACTGTTTTGATACACAGTTTGAAAATAGGGGTACAGTATTAAACTGTTAAAATAAAATAAAAAAAAGTGTTGAGTGAAAGATGGCCTAGCTAGACCATATTTCTCAGATATAGAAGAAAGCCCAATTAATGGGACTGTAAATATTATAGACAGTACTTCCAGAAATGTTTAGCTATGTTATGTAATATAATGCACATAACAACGGGGTTAAACAATTCGATAAGACAACATTTGATCTATACTGTGCTCATCTGATCTTGTTAAAGAAATTGTTTTATCACCTAGTTTTGTGTTTTAGGAAGTGTAGGAATCTGAAACAGCTCTGTTATAAAAACCTACAAATGTGCTTTAAAGAATGCTATACTAAAACCTAAAAATACTGTGCCTTGTTATACTTGCCAGTTTTGTCATCTGATGTGTAGGGAGGTGGAGTAATACCTTAGCTAAACATAATCCGTAAACTCAGATAAAATGCTTAATTTTAATATTTAGGGTTATTAAAAACAAAGTATTAGAGGAAGGGATATTGTGTTGAGTACTGAGAATGTTGAATATAGATGGATGAATTAATTTCAAGCAGATGTGCCCCCTGGGCTGAATGATGCTGTGAGCTTTTCCATGAAACAAGTACTCTGTTGTTTTAATTATTTTATTGTTGGATGTGCTTCTATTGGTTTGAATTTGTTCATGTGGTGTATGTAAAATATATGAAAATGTATTTTAGTATGATTTTAAGCACTGAAGAATTTTCTCTAAAGCTTTGCTATTAAACTTGTAAAAAAAATCACTTTTAGAGTTCATTGCACTTTTTATTCTTGGAATTTTCATTAGTTTTGTGCATAAATACTGTCAACCAGAAGCAAATGTTAACTACTGTGGTAGGCATTGGATGTTCCCTTAATGAATCCCAGGATTTTGTCTGAGGGAATGGTCTATCTAGATATACATGTGGGCCAGTTAATTTGTATTTAAATTTAACAAGGCAATAACTCAAACTGCAATATAGAAATTTAAATAATTCAAAATAAAAGATACATCAACAACTGGGGTATTTACAGAGGTTACTAGTAATGAAAATTACAAAAGTCCTTTTATATAATTCAATTATTCTTGAATGTTCAATAACTGCTTGTTCAGTAGTAGTTTGAATCCAGTCCACAGGTTATAGGCTGAAGTAATTCTGATGGATCTTGTTTTAATAGTAATCCGTTCCATGTGACAAAGTTTGGTTGCATTGTTAAATTCTGTGAAAGATGAAGTCTCACTACTCCCAAGTACTAGTTATCTTCTGGCAACAGCCAAAGTGGACTATAACAGACTATATATTTTATATATATTTTTTAACACTGGCCGGAATCTGCATATTCAGTTTGTTTTAACCAAATCATTGATTCAAACCCTCCATTTAAGAAAAAGGTTGTCCGTTTAAATGATACCAGAATTGTTTCATCATTAGTTGAGTTAATTAGAATGAAGCAATTCCAATACTTCAAATATTTGTTTCATTTCAAATTACTTTAGATTTTAGGAAACATACCATTATTAGGTAAATTCTGCTGCATGGATATAAAAAAATGTAATAACTTGGGGACAGAAGTTCTTATATTTGGTGAATTTAGGTCAATTTTACTATCCACAAACTGTATTCAAGACTGTATTTCCAACCATGTTTGTTTGTTTCTTTCGGCTTTTCCCGGTTAGGGGTCGCCACAGCGGAACTCTGGTCCGCTAATGACTGGTAGTTGATTTTCACGTGCCGAGTTACCAGCCCTGATGCACAACCTTCAACGAAGGTACGCCCATTCATGCATGTCTCCACGCAGAAGATGCTCTGAGAATCGAACCGGACAGCGTCTTACTGTGAGGCGACAACGCTACCGCAGCACCACCACCGCGGGTACATTACTTAAATTGAATTCTGTAGATTACTTAATATGACTTATTAGTCAACCGTCAAAACCAATAAATGAGATTCTTTTTTTTAATAACATTATCATAGAGAGGTTTGAAAAAGGAATATTACTATGCCTAATAGGAAAAAGGAACATCCAAGCCTTATAAGCTGAATTTCTATAGATAATATTTCTAAATGTTTTTAATAGAAGTGACATGTAATGAGACCAATCTATTTGAAAATTAATTGGCTGTGAAGTATTCTTTTAAAACCCAAATTAATTTAATATTCTCATTCTATTAAAATTAGATGTCTTACCAGTATTAAAGGATTTCTTGACCCCCCGTTTGGCTGAATAATGCTTAGTAGTTAAGAGACACAGTTTCCATTACAGAAGAAATGGAGTACAGTTCTAAATATGGTAGACTTAATTCCCCCATTAGATCAGAGTCTCGTATGATGTGCCACAGCTACTCTATTAGAAAACCAAAAAAAAAAAAATTAAGATCAGTGAATTAAGTTCTTTATGTATGATTTAGAGGGTGGTAAAGATAATGTATCATCCTTGGTAAAATAATCCATTTTATAATAGAAAGTTTGTTCCATTTATGAGATTCTTTATGGTGATTAAATTAGTGTATTACAGTAAAATCTATTGTATCTAATGTTCTTCTTTTGGCTTTTCCCGGTTAGGGGTCGCCACAGCCAAAGCTCTAGTCCACTAAGTTTTGGCTGTAGATTTTTTTTTTTTTTTACGGGTGCCGAGGTGCCAGCTCGATATCCAACCTTCAGTGAAGGCATGCCCATTCTACGCATGTCTTTCGAACGCCACTCTACTGCGGGGAGGACATGCAAACTCCACGCAGAAGGTGCTCCAGCCGAGAATCGAACGGGAGAACCTCTTGCTGTGAGGCAACAACGGTACTGCTGCACCATATTATTCCTAAATATGCACGTTTGCCCTCTTTAACAATGTTCGGTAAATCTTGTATTGAAATTATTAGAATTGATGGGAAATATTTTTGTTTTCTAATCATTAAAGATTAGACCAAATTTACTTTGAAAACTTTCTATAGACTCAAAGATAGCAGAAAGGGAACAGTCATTTCCTTTAACAGTAAGAAGGATAAACATTTAGATTTTAGACGCTACATCGGTCCTTAATGTGATGACTACACATTAACATTTTGTAATCCACATTTGAAATTGGCCTATAAGACTAATATTTGGTAGGGTCTTTATCAGCTTTTAATATGGGAGAGATATGAGTATACTCCCATGAAGGAGGGGACATTATCCAAGTCTTTACATGAGGAAAAAAACATAAGATCATAGCCTCTTTAAACATTAATTTTATACATTTTGGGAGTGATTCCATTACCTGGAGCCTTATTCCTTTTTAAAGCACTTGAGGCTACATTTCAAGTATTGAAACTGCTTTGTCAAGTGATTTAAATTGTTAAACTATTACATCTTTAAAATCCAATAATATAGATTCCTGATTAATTTTAAAGTAATCTCTGAATTCCCCAAGTATATCCTCTATTTCAGTGATCTTTTTAAGTGAGTATCTTTAATCTCTTTAATGGGACTAACCTTACAAAACTTTAGTCTTGCGCTAAGCTACTTAAGGACTTTGGTAACATAAAAGTTAATACTTTTGAACCTCTCTAAGTTAATCTTGCTCTTATGATTTAAAATGTCTAAATTGCAATTTAAAGCATTTATTTCCTCGCTTATGGACGTTTTGATAAAGTAGTTTTATAGTGTTTCCCTTGTGTCTCCATTATTTCTTTATCCCAGTGCTTTTTCTTATTCATATACCAGTTAGTAATTCTCCCGTACAAATAAGTCTCACTGACCGTTAGACTTCATAAAAAGCTGATTTTCTGATGTAAGGAAATCTCAAATTTTTTTTAAGCTAGTTATGTAAGCTGGAATTTTAATCTGGACATAATTATATGGTCTAAGCATCAATTCAAAAGAAATAGCATTATGATCGGAGAGGGGACATGAAATTATTTTAACCTTACCTTCTAGAATATATACCATGTCTATGTGAAGAGAATCTGGATCAGAAAAGTCCTGAATATATCTAGTAAGGGATGTATCCATAAAATCTTTCAAGACTTTTAGCTGAGGGTGAAATTCTTCTTTTACCTGGGAGTATGTCTGTCTGTCAAAATACAATTAAAATCTTTTTCTAAACAATCTGGTTTAGATGTTTCAAAGCATTGATCCTAATTCCTGGAATCCAGTAAATAGTTAACTAATGTATTATCATTTCCTATTGAGCTATATTGTAACTGAGCAAAACGTACCTTTGTCATCCTTGTATGTAACAATAACTTTAAGTATAGGCGAATAATTGTTCCACAATATAGCTACTTCTCTCTTCTTGTGAGAACTAAATACCGAAAAATGTTTAGAATTCAGTTTATATTTTCAGACAAAAGGTGTGTTTTTTGCAAGAAAACTTGAGAATTGAATAGTTTCAAATATTTGAGTAGACTTCCTCTTACAACCATTATTCAAAACATTGATATTAATGATGTATATCAAGTATAACATGGAGCATAGTAAATTAGTTTACCCATAATGTAACCATTAATTTTGATTTGTAAGTTATCACTCCATCAGCTGTGATGTGAATATGAATAAACCTGTAATCGGTCATAAATGAGAAGGTAATATAAATCAAAATCTTATAAGTAGTAGACACAAGAAAGAACAAGAAAATCCCCTCCATGGAGTTAAATACTCCTAGCCTGAGCAGCATTCACTGCCCAAGCCCACCACCTAACAAACAATAGTCTACTTTACCCCACCACTTCTTAGAAAATTATTTATATAGCCATCTCACAAGACATTATAAACTCGTATAAAGCTAAATTGAGCCATTCAAGGAAACTTCCTAATTTCTGAAAAGGAATATTAATCATAAGTTAGAAAAGATGAGTTTTTGCTTACATTAACATATAATCGTGCAGTAAGATGCATTTGTATAAATGAGTAATTCAGAAATATAGTATCTTTTGTATTACTTTGATAGGAATAACAAGGTGAAATGTAATGCGGGACCAAAAATAAGGTAAATGTCACCACTTCAGAACAAAAATCAATCTATGGTTAATTAGAATACCTTCAATATGCATTAAATGATAAAAAAAAAAAAATAATAAAAGAAAAAAATAATATATCCAAGAATGAAAAAAGTTAGCCAACACCACTTTTAACTTTTCTTTTTGAATATGTATGCAGTTGTCTAATCTTGTACACCAAACAAGAAATGCAAACTACATATAAATACCTGGCATGTGACAATCAAAAGTGTATGTAACCTATCAGTAACCTCAATATTCCAAAAAAAAATTGTGTTCTGACCAATGAAATTCTAAAGTAATCCAGGATAAAAATATAAAAGGAGTATACGGGGCTACCCTCTTAATTTACACATGGGCATAAAAAGTGGACCTTGGTCTGAATGCTGGATAAGTTCACTGTATACTAACAGCTGTTAAGTACAACACTGTATGAAGCAGCATTTTGCAAATTTTATCCTCTGAAAATACTATTGTCTGTATGAGTTGAGCATTTTTTTATTGTAATATCCCGTTCAAGCTGCTGCTATAATGCCTCTGAAAGTAGAATACTTTGTTACAGCTGTAGAAAATCCATAAACAATGCAATTCATAATTTAAGGTCTACTTCCCTTTAAAACAAATGCAAAGACATCAGACCAGTCATAGCTCACAACAGCTGAGAAAGCAAGGAGGTGCGCGTCTCTGCTGAAGAGAAGTCTGAGCATGCAGTTTTCCAGTGGAAATTCAGTACTCTCGAGCCAGAGAAAACTACACCCTTAAAGGCAGACAAAGCTCAAGCAAGAGAAAGAAACCCTCGGACCACACAAAAGAATGGCAAAAGCAAAAAGAGAACACATCTATACCTGAAAACCTGATCACCAAGCACTTTAACACCACAGCCTATTCAGTGTAACCACCCCGATCCTACTAAATGCTGCCAGACAGTCACATCTACAAATCAACAAAAGGCAAAACTAATCAACCCATAGAAAACTTGGCTAAGTGTACAAATGACTGCAAATTCAGACACACAATCAAGCTACCAAAGTATAACCTTATGTTAAGTGAACACACAGCCCCCAAGTCAAGATACACATCGTACACTAGATGCACATCCAACCAAATAGAGCAAATAAAGTAGACGTAAATTGTGTCATAAGCGATTACAAAAAAAGTTATCTTACCATAATGTTCCATCTGTGTTGATCTTCATTCATTCATTCATTCATTCATTACATATGGGTTCGTAACCAATCCTCTGTTCTCACTCTGCTGTTTACCAAGTCCTCGCCAGCCAGAAAACTCTTGAGCTACGCTTTACCCATAGCGCCTTTCTCCATATTACCTCAGATCGAGTTTGCCCAGAAGACAGGACAATTTATAGAAATGAAAGTGGAGGCTTTCTCTAAGCAAGTACCTTACCAGGAGTGGAAGGACCATAACAAAACCTCCAAGAGCCCTTGGAGGGGGGAGGTTGTAATGAATGAATGAATGAATGAAGATAAACACAGATGGAATGTTATGTTAAGACATAACTTCTTTATCTGATGTTAATCTTCATTCATTCCTTACATGAGGGACAGAGTCACTAGCTACCTGTTTCCTGGGAGTCCCTAAGGAAGAATATTCCTGAGTACCATTGAGCTGAAGGAAGCTCTTCCCCTAGAAATCGTATCCAATTTATAATGTGTAATAAATGTATGAGGAGAGACCCATGTTGCTGCTGCACAAATGTCATCCATGATAGCCCTGGAATGGAAGGCTATAGAAGTTGAAACTGACCTAGTTGAGAGTGCTTTAATTCTTGCAGGAATAGCCATGCTATTTTCATGGTATATGTAGGTCATGCAGCCTCTAAGCCATTTGGATAGGGTAACATTAGCTACTGCTTTTCCCATCTTATGACCAGAATAAGCAGTAAATAATTGGTCATTTTCTAAAAGACTTTGTCAAGATAAAAATGTAGTTGTCTGTGAACATCCAGCAAATGCAAAGTATAGTCCCCTTTATTAGAGAATTTTGGGAAGAATACAGGGAGTTCTATAGTTTGATTAATAGCTAGATCAAACGCAAAGCAAAACTTTGTCATTCAAACTGTACAACCAAAAAGTGAACAGCTCATTTATACACAGTGTGGACTATTTCTTCTAGCTCATTTATACACAGTGCGGACTATTTACAACAAAAAAAAAGCGCATCAGACACGCTGACAAGACCAGTCCAGTTCCACCGATCCAAGAGAACAAAGTGCAGATCAGCACACATCCAAGCTGACAGTCGGGTCTCCACCATCCAGCCTTGTCCAACCCAACGACAGTCTCCACGATCAGGCACATCCACCATCCTAGTCTTCGCCAGCAACGGTCCAGTTCCACTTTCACAAACCACTCTTTCCTGGCACAACACCCTTCAACAACATCCAGCACTCTCTCTGCCATTTACTCCTCCCAGGCTAGTCTCTCTGCACACAGGCTTAAATAGCCATGACCAGGCCAACCATTCTGCCACTCCAACCACCCTATGCCACCTAAGTGAATCCAACAATTTCACTGTCCAATCGACCGACGCCACAACCACCACCTCTCTAATCTCGACCACCAGTAACCAGGAAAAATGATCTGACTATGCGGAACTACAGAAACAAAAAAAAAAAAAATGGGAGCTGAAGAGGTTGCTGCCGCACAGGTGCCACCATCTTACTTTCGAGAAAAATGGTTTGTTCATAAGGATACCTATCCTTGTGAAAATCAAATATGGACGCTTCTTACTCAAAGCTTGTAATTTCGATATCTATCTAGCAGATGTAATGGTGACCATGAACAAGGTTTTCCAGAATAAGAATTTCAGAACACGTGTGGCTGCAGGTTCAAAGGGGGAACTGGTTAAAGATTTTAAGACCACTGCCAAGTCCCATGGTTCATTTGGTTGTTTTAAAGGGGGCTTGATATGCAGAACTCTCGTTAGGATGGTTTTACACAGTCTGAGAAATTAATGACTTATGAAGAAAGCCATTATGGTAGAGTCCATCTGTCTGCGATATCCATCTAGTAAAAGAAGCTGCAACTCGAGACTCAAGTTGAGTAGATAAATGTTCTAGAATGAGTACTTGTGCTGAGAAAGAGTCAGTATCTCTATCCTTGCACCAGAGCGGAAAAAAGCTTCCATTTGCTAAGGTAAAGCTTCTGGTGGATGGCTTATGTGAAGCCAAAAGAATGACTAACTGGAGACTATAGGTCACTTTGCCAGGCAATCAGCGGAAGTGGAGAAACCAAGCTGTCAGTTTGAGACTGGATACATTTGGGTGAATCGAGCCCTATGGATGCATTATCAAGTCTGGGATTGGATCCAGAACCCAGGGTTAACAAATTTTAGATAAGACCACAGAAACGGGAACCAAATTTGATGAGACCAGTAAGGAGCAATGAGGATCACTTTGCTTCTCAATCGAAGAGCCATCTTCATGAATTGTATCAAGGGTAGAGGGGGATAAGCATAGAGAGCACCTGTGGGCCAATCATGTAGGAGAGCATCCCTTGGTGACTTCCCATGTGGGGGGATTGGGGCAAAATAGCTGCTGCATTTGTGATTGTGGGGGAGGCAAATAGATCGCAGCAAGGCTGACCCCAGCGACTTAAAATCTTTGCTGCCACTTTCGGATTGAGGGACCACTTGTAAGGCAGGAGAATGCATCTGCTCAACTTGTCTGCAATCACGTTGGAAACCCTGGGGAATGTGCATTGCTACAAGAAAGCGATTGGAAGCTATCGCCCATTGCCAGATTCTCATGGCTTCCCGACAGAGTAAGATCTGGTCTCTTCCCCCCCCCCCCTTTTTATGTACCAAATTACTGACATGTCTGACTGAATGGCAATTATTCCCGAAGGGAAGACAGAATTGAATGCTTGCAATGTGAGAAGCTCTGCCCTCAGTTCCAGAAATTGATATGCAAATCGGCCTCTGGGGGCGACCAAGTGCCTTGGAATGTCTGTCCCTGATAATGCCCACCCGATCAGGGAAGTGTCCATGGTCACTATGGCTAAGGGTAGAGCAGGGGAGAACTGGTGACTCCATAGGATTTGATCCAGCTTCAGCCACCAGGGAAGGTCTTACTTGCAAAGATTAGTTATCCTGATCTTGTAAGACATGGGAAGATCTAAAGGGGACCATTGAGTTATTAACAACCATTGAAGGAGTCTCGTGAAGTCTCGCTAATGGGACCATCATGATGGAAGCTGTCATAGATCCCAGAAGTTGTAGAATCACTCTTGCTAGAACCTTGGTGTGGTTCAGAATTGGTTGGAGTTGAAGTCTCTGTAATCTGTGGGAGTGAAGAAATACCAAACGGATCCATGTGTCAAATTCCACCCCTATGGACTGCAGCTTTTGAATGGTGAAAGTTTGCATTTGCTCTCGTTCACAGTAATGCCCAAGTGCATTGTTTCCATGTGTGCGGTACAATGACCAGCAGTTGATGCTCGGTTGGGGCGGTAAGGAGCCAATCGTCTAAATATGGAAACACCCGGAATCCTTGCAGTCTCAAGTGAGTTGTCACCACTGCCATGCATTTGGTGAACACTCTGGGGGCTGTAGAGAGACCAAAGGGCAGTGCACAGAATTGGTAATGAGCCAATCTCCTGGCGTGTTTGTCCATCTTTGTGGTAGTACGCGTCCTGAAGATATATCATCCAATTGTCTTTTCCCAAAAAGGGAATTATAGACTAACGTGAGCATCCGGAACTTTACTTTAACAAATTTGTTTAGGTTGCTGAGGTCTAAAATGGGCCTCCAGTCCCCTGTTTGTTTTGGCACTACATCTAGAGTAAAACCTGGATTTGTGTTGGTCTGGGGGG
This sequence comes from Protopterus annectens, assembly GCF_019279795.1. Taxonomy (NCBI): domain Eukaryota; kingdom Metazoa; phylum Chordata; order Ceratodontiformes; family Protopteridae; genus Protopterus; species Protopterus annectens. The sequence continues at coordinate 1,412,913,138 of NC_056746.1, read as the reverse complement.
ACTACTTGGATGACTTTTGTAGCAGCTTTTGAGTTGTTGCTGATGCAAATTCTCTTTGACTGGGTGGAATGTTGGAAATATGCCTGGTTGGCTTTGGTTTTGAAGTGAAGGGAATGTGATATTCTCTGGTTATTACCGTCTGCACCCAAGAATCTGTGGTAATCTCTTGCCAGGCAAAGTGGTGCAGAGAGAAACTACCCCTGACTGCCTCCAGAGGCAAGCAATCTGGCTGCTCTTCAGGAGCACTGATATGGCTGTCCAGAGAGAGAATCCCTGGATCCCTGGTTACATGGAACCCCTCTGCCCCTAAAGGGATGTCTTCCATTTGAATTACCCCCTCTGCCCTGGGGGGAAAATTCAACCCATGTGCCAAATAAAGGCCCTTGGGATTTTCGGTACCACATCTTTCCACTCCTGTTCCTGGAGTAGGGTCTCTGAGAACACCTATGGCAGACAAGGTCTTACCATACATTTCACACCTGTCCAAGGTATCCTTAACTTTAGTGCCAAACTGGGATGAGGCCTGTATGTGGGGGCATTAAGGAAGGAAGACTTGAAAAGATCCACTAAATCCAAAGTCGCATCCAGGCATTGCATCTAGTCATGACTCCAGTGCCTGCAGCTCTTGCTGCCCCTTTGGTAGAGTGTGAAATCAACCTCATGGACGAATTGTAAATGGACTCCAGGGTGGCCAGTTGTGGGGCAACCTTGTCTCGTGCGTCATCAGAAACTGCTCCTGTAAGTGTTTCTGAAAGCTCTGAAATTAAGTATCTGAAGACACGTGAAGTGTGCCAAGTAGTTCATAGACCTGATTGCAAAAGTCGCTGAAGAAAAGACTTGCTTTCCTATCCTGTCTATTGCCAGAGACTCCCTGTTTTGGGGATGGACAGTGGAGCGCTCTTCAGCGAGCTCTGTCTGTGGCTGCAGCCACAACTATAGCATCAACAGGAAGACCTTTTGGACCAATGGGTTTGATCTTCTGGTGGATAGAGTATCTTATCTTGCCTATGTCGGGTCAGCTCAATGGCATCCGGTGTCATCCAAGCTTGTTGGGACAATGTACTGAACAAGTTCATTTGCAGTCCTGAACAAGTTCATTTGCAGGGGGGGTCACCCAGGAGGTAGAGGGTCAGGCTCTGAAAGCCTGCAAGAATGTTCTCCTTGGGGGAAGGGGTGCTGGTCTTCCAGTCGCCCTGCTGTTTCAGTATTTCTAGGATGTCCCCAAAGGAGACATTTTCAGGGGGCAACCGTGGGGACCCTTCCCCCATCATCGATTCAGTGATTCCTCGGGGGAATCTAGGGGGAACATCAGAAGGGGAGCCTTGGTCAAAGATAACTTGAGACTCCCGAACCTGATGTCCAATAGTAGTGAGAGGTGGTAGCTGTGGCTCAGAAGCAGGAGTAAGAGCCCATGTCTCTGCCGATGGGTCCAACTGGGAGCCAGGTGTGGCTAACCTCTCCATTGCCTGGAAGGCCAGAACCCCTGAGGAGGGATGGGAGCCCGAACCAAAACAAACTCTGAATTGGATTCGCACCCCACCCCAAAGGGCCAAGCCCAGGGGAAGGAGCCTCCGGAAGTGAGAGGGCTGGTCCTGGGAAAGACTTTCATCTCTCTGAGCTGAGGTCGAAAGACCAATATGAAATTCAAGGAGGGAAAGGACCGGTTCAGAAGTGACTATTGTTAGCACAGATGTAGGAGCCGAGGTAGTTTTCATAGTGGTTGTTGGAGCTGAAGTCTGTGCAGACATAGAGATCCGAGCAGACTATGTGGTCGGTGCTGTGGGAAAAGTTAACGCAGTTGTAGAAATCTGAGCAGGTGATACAGTTTGTGCCAGTGGAACAAACTGCTCCAATGAAATCTCCTCTTGGAGCAAAGATCGAAGCAGAGGATTTCGGCCTTGGAACCGAAGAGACTCTATGCAATAACTTTGGAGCCTTAGGCCTTGGTTCTGATTATTTTGTCTCATGAGAAGCGAGAAGGGACTTGCTCCTCTTTTTATCCTTTCTTCGGAGTGGGTGAAGCCTCTGCAAATGGAGATTTTAATAAACCAGCAACCATAAGTTTATTTCTGCATTCCGCGAGAGTGCGGGAGCTGAAAGTCTTACAAATATCACAAGGCGGTTTCTCCAATAAATGAGAAACCTATAAGTAGTATACACAAGATACATGACTGTCGATGTTTGGCACTTTCTGTTGTACAGAAAGACTACCCAACAGGGTAAGGGAAAATACCAACAATGGTAGAATTACCAAACTGGTAGAAAGACGCACATAAAGGTGAAAATAGGGCACTAGCGAAAGGAGTCAACAAAAAACAATGACTACATATAGAAAAAGGTCCTTTTAAGGAAGAAATTCCTCAGAACTTATTGAAAAAATATGCAGTTGGCTGAGAGGTGGTTTGGCATGTTTCGTTTCATGTACGGCGAACAAAATCTGGGGTAATATGAAGAAGGGCACTATGGGTTTAGCTTAGCTTAAGAGTTTTCTGGTGCGGGCTTGGTAAACGGCTGAGTCAGAACCGAGAATTGGTTCTGAACCCACGTGTAAGGAATGCATGAAGATTAACCATCAAATCAGTATTTATGTGAAAATTATAAAATTGAAATTAAGTTATAAATCTAATTATATTATCTTATGGAAAATACTTGAATAAGCTTAGTGAAGCATTTAAAACAAAATAGGCTGTAGAGAGTATTGAAATGAACCAGACTGAAATCCCTACTTGTATGTAAAGAAAATAAAGGCATTAAAAAAACATTGCCAACAGAGAAATAAGTGAAAACATACTTGTTACTTTTAGCAAAGGGCTTCCACAGTTCTGTCATTTCCTGAAATATGTGAATACTAGCTACATATCAAAATATTTTGCCAGAAAGAAAGTCTGACACATTTTACTACTAAAAAAAAGGTAGTTCTTTAATCTTTGTTTCTTGTGATTTCCAATTGTTAATTTCTACAGTTCTCTTTAAAGACAAGCCCGACCAATCCATTTCTTCTGTTTTGTCCAGGATCTTAATGGATATTATGTAAGTCACAGCTGAGTCCAGGTCTTCAAATATTTTAATTCCATCAGCAAAAAATATTTTCAGTCTGGCAGGAGGTCAGGAAATTCACCACATTACCTTCTATGGTGTCTGGAAGTGTGAAGATCTGTATATTATTCCTAGGAGACCTGTTTTCCAAGTCTAGTTTATTCAGCAACAAAATGTTCTGCTTCAGCAAAAATTCAATATTTTCTTCCTCACGTAGCCTTCCATCTGTCATTTAATTGTTCAATACCCAAAGTCTGGGTTTTCTGTAGTTGCAAGTCCTTGTGACTCTCATCTGTTTTGAGCACTTCTGAAAATTATCCAATTTAGTGTCCATTCCATTTAATTTCAGTGACAGCTCCTAAATATTTGCAGGAGAGACTAACTCTCTTCTGAATAAGGAATCCGGAGAATTAGCCTTGGAGAAACTAGTCTTTAGTGAGGATAAGAAAAATGTATCTAGTTGTTTGACAGGAAAATTCCAGTAAATGTGTATAAAATTTTTTGATAAAATCTTAGGTAGAAGCATCAGATTCTGTATAGATAACCCGGCAGGACTGCTCAAAGATTTGACAGGAATTTTTATTTTTAAAGTGGCAGAGCTAAAGAAAACTGCTGTTAACCACCACTCATCCTGGCACCACACCCCTCTTTTTTTTTTTTACTGTATGCCCACTTAGCGACAGCAAGCTTGAGATTTGTTGCTGAGCTTCCATTGCTTGCTTTTTCAGCAGTCTGTGAGACATGCACTTAGAAAACAATTTTGTTTTGTGCTAGCTGTTGTAGCTGTGGTTGTGCATTAAGTGCAGTGTCCTGGGAGGCGCCAGAGTAGTGCTGTTAAATATTGGCACCATTTTGGAATGGGAGTATCCTGTACTGATGTAATAGGTTTGTCTGCTGATTTAGATGGAGTACTTTAGCCGAAAGAGCAGAGCTACTGGATAGGTGTGTATAGACGTCCCTTTGCATCTGCTTGCATTTTAAATATGGGAACTGAGTACAGGAAAGACATGTGATGGACATAATTTATTTTTGTGCTTGTGATATATCTGTGCACTTGCTTGCTTAACTAGGTGTTAAAAATTATAAGACTCTTACTAGGGTACCCAATTATACTGAGTGAAATTTAATATTAATACAAATGGTAATTTTGACTAAACAGCAAGGCTTTTAGGAGCTGCCACCATGTCACCAAATAAATAAAAGTACTTTGAAAGGTTAAAATATTCTCTAAAAGACCAGCCACAATGAAAAGTTTAAATATATATTTAATAATAAAAACTGAAAATACTAAATATCTATGTACAATGAACACCAGAGTTTCATTCACAGGAAATATTAAAACCTAGCTCAGATGAATGGATTCACACAGATATAAAAAAAAAAGTACGTTAACTAATTTCACTATTCCTGTAAAGTAGTACTATTCCCTCATTATTTACTGAAGCAAGGCAAGATGAAGTGGGTGAGTGATCTTTCTATATCAGGTTTCATAAACACACTGCTCTGAGATTTCTGTCTCATCTGGTATTAAAACATCATTTTAGTCCTGGATTATGGAATTACATCACATACATCTGGTTCCCATACTACCCCCTTTCCTAGCACGTGAACCATAATGTAGCACGTGTGTGTCAGTGCGCACACACACAGCTTTGCTAAGATCTGTTGCACCTTCTGGAAGCCATACAATTTCAAACTTCCCTTCCAGAGTAGCAATAAGTTCACCCCCAAGGACAATATAGAAGGTTTCCTAGTACAGACTTTGTCTCTGACTGCATTGAGACCTGTGAGATGGTCTTTATAGCTTATACCAAGTAATTTAATTTCAAAACTATTTTTCAAGTTAGCTGGACTGAGATTAACCTTTTCTCTTCCAGTATCCTCTGTTGCAATATTAATTTCAGCAATTATAATAGTCTGACATACAGATGTACTTTTTCTGTCTAGCAGGACCCACTGTTGGTACAATTTTTTTTTTTTTTTTTTTTAGTACAAGCAGCTTTATGAATACATTTTCAATATTTGCACCTGTGCAAATCTGTTTTATATACAGATGACATGCAGTTCATTACAAAACTCCAGCTAGGTTATGCTGGCATATGTTCCACATCCACTGCCCTACTTCTGGCATAGCTGGCATTTCCTCACATCAGCGTGCACATACAACATGCAGACGCACACCTGTGGATTCTTCTATTCCTCTGTGGTAGATCTGACTGCACAATCTAAGCAAAAACTGGCCAAGTAAATTAGGTGTCCACCTTGAGGAAGACAGCTGTAATCTTACTTTTCCAGCACTGACATCAAGACCATACTTGCATATAATACATTGGCATCTTTAAAAGTACAGTGGCTTTTGAGTTACTGCAATATTGTAACTGAAAAGCAGCTTATTTTTCACTATGTAGTGAAAAACTGAGGGTGGGGGATAGCCAGTAGTTGCAATTTTTTGTGTACAGATGCTTTCTTGTGTGTAATTTGTTGTGGCACATGCTGTTGAAGTGGGAGCCTTTCAGGGAGATGACCATGTGTTGCCTTTTTTTGGGGTCACTTAAATATCTGGGTTACACATGGGATATAAATGAGCATATGTCTGATATCACAACCTGTCTTATGAGCTTTGATCACCGCTCGACTGGGCTGATGCCGGCATCATGTTATCTCCACTAGAATGCACGCATTCAGTGGCACACTGCACACTTTACATTCCTTGTAGAAAAGGTAAAGCAAGCCATTACTTGTAGCTTTACCTTCTGGGTCTCAAGTGGCCTGCTCTGTACCAAATGGGCAGGGAGTAAGTATGTTACAAAACATTCCACCTGTAAGTTCTATTTGAAGCCTTTTACTAAATTTTGCAAACATTTCCTTTGTAAATGGAGATTGTAGGTCATTTTATTTTTCCAGTGGCTGCTGTTGAATTCTACAGCGAAGAATTAAAGCCACTCTGCAAAACAGTATAAATCCTGTTTTAAAGTAGGAAATCTAGTTTTCCAAGTTAGAAAAAGATTACCTAAAGGAAAAGTAAAATGGTGAACTTCAGAATATTCTCAGTCTTAGTCCATAATCTCTAAGAAGTGATTTAAAGTGCTTGACCGTGTTTTGGACAGTTTTTATATGGCAGGATTTTCTTTGTAGGACTGCCAGTTTTGCAATGACATACGATTATGTAACATTGGATTGATTGTTGCTGTTTTGTGAAATCCATTTCTGTTTATTTTGCAAGCAAACTTGTAATTTTGTAACATGGTGCTGGAATACAGAGTGGTCTCATTTCTATACCCCTGTAGCTATTGACACGTTTGAAGAATGACAGGCAGCTATTGCAATGGTAAGTAAATGGGAGGATGAGGGATCCATTTCAGTGCCAACATCCAACAGAAAATGGACCTCATTTGTAGCTAATGGTGAGACAAACCTGAATAGTCTTTGTCTACCCTATTCTAAGACTGCTGATGTGATGCATCTACCCTACTGTCCTCTGGGTGTAGTCATTTGTCCTTGTGGTTCAGAATTGACAAAAATCAAAGCTTTTTTATATGTTTGGTTAATCACTGACCAAGGTATGCAGGTCCAGGACAGGACATTCTTACACTGTCATTTCCCACTTGGTGGGAAAGTGCACTGCTTATATACTCCTTGTATGTATACATCGCTGTCTTCCACTATCTAGAAGGATTCCTTCCCTTCTGTGGTCAGGCCTCAGTTTTCCTCTAATTGTCCCAGACAACTTTCTTTTCCTCTTGTCTCTGGTGATCCTTCTGCTGTGTTTTTAGGACGGACTGCTAACCTAAATTAACCTTTTGGAACATTTTCTTCTACATTTTGCTAGTGCAGTAATAGTAAAAATGCCTGCTGTACTGTAGGGGGATATAAGTATTTTGATATTCTGTGTTCCAGACTTGGACTCTGGGACGGTATCCAGCTTTTTTGCCTTGCCACAATGGTATCGATGACAGCAGAATTCCATGATTTGTCTGGCATGTCCCTTCACAATCGTACCCACTGAAAGGGGTACTAGGTTTTGCATAGAACTTGTTCCATTGATGGTGTGCCCACATCCATTGTTTTCTGTGGCATGACTTTGGATGACACTATAACCACAGCTAGACCTTCTTCGAGTCTCTTGGTCAGACCTTGTGAGCTCCGCATTGCTTGCAGCTCTAAAGTTCCTTTCAAACGGAGATGACAGGGCACCAGAGTTGGGCTAGAGACTCTGTCCTGTCTAATGAAGAGTGAGGGTCCTTGGTGGATATGAAAGTTATGCATACACCATAAAACTACATTTGCTTGGTTACTTCTGTCTTCATAATCCCTACATCCTTTCACTGGTCTAAGTTGGGGGAAAGAAGTGGTGTAGCCAGAGTTCATCATGACCCCATTCTTTTCCATCTTACTTCATTCATGTCACCCCCTTTTCTCTTTTCTGTCCCTCTCTCCCCATGGGGGGTTGGTAGTTTGAGAGAGAAACCACATTTCTCCAGACACCTCCATTTCTATTGTATACTTGTGATTGTCCCTCATTCCTGCTAGGATGTGACTGTTTTCCTTTTGCTTTTGTAGCAATGCCTGTAGGTGATTCTGTGCTTCCTCTGGAGAGGGTGACAGACTGTCTATCCCTCTTTGTCTGTGCTTCAGGAAGCACAGGCAGGTGCATCTCCTGTGAGCTGTGTCCTAGGTTCCATAGCCTCATGTTGATATAAAGTGCTTAGAAATTTTCTTTTGACTACGTAGTGTGACCCATTGGGTTTCCTTTCTGACTTGTCAATAGCTGCTTCTCTTCATATTTTGATTTGTCATTCTTGGTTCACCTCTGCAAACTTCCCACAGGAAGGTTCTCTTGACTTTGAATGGTGATAGTGATTCACAGTGTGGATGACACCTTTGTAATCCATTTCATGCATTGCAGAGGGTTTAAGGTTGGCTACTTTGTTGAAAAGTGGAGTAAAGTTCCATACAGCACAGGAACATAGTCCTATACACTGTTCTCTGTGTGCTTCCTGTCATTCATGCCGTGGTCTATGTAAAATTGTAATTGGTGTACTCTGCTCCTTTGGCTTGGATTTATGCTTGCAGGTAGTTATACTGAGGTGTGGGCCCTCATCTGGTGGCTGGGGAGGACTCCATTCTAGCCAGAGTTCTTAATGCCTTGATCAGTTGCCAGTTGTACTAATACAAACATTCTGGTGTAGGGACTTTGTGAAGGCCACCGCCACATACGCGTGCACACAATTCCTGGCCTTTGATGGGAGCTCAGTGGCCTCCTTAAAGCTAAACATTGCAGCTGTTTAGACTCCTTTCTATTAAGGTATATAAGATCATTATAGGCAACAGAGGCTTTGGCATTGGTAGAAAAATTAGAATGCTTGCAAAGTCACCATTTTCTCTTGACAGCATCATTTCAAGTTTCACAAGCCAGCCATGCAGGAGAATTAGCTAGACCTCTTTATCCTCCACCTTGAACACAGGAATGGTTACTGTAGCTTTTCTAGTTTTCATAAAAAGTTAAAACTGGGAGATTGAGGAATGGAATGTGAGGGGGTCATAGGCAAGAGAGGTGAAAGTGGCCTTGGGGAGTGGTTATTCACAAAGCTCAGCATGTTCACAGTCAGTAGTCTTTCAAACCAGCTCATTGTGGTAAGTATATAACCTTCATATAGTTAAACCAAGGCTGTTCTTTGGTGCTATTGGCTGTACAGAGACAGCGGCCAATTATTCCCTTCTGTATGCTTTCTCCAATTGTGTTTTGCATATTTGCTTCTACCAGGTAGAACTCCTTAACTGTTGCTACATATGCTGTTCTTTGATATTGGCATCTACCAAACAATGTTAAAAGTATCTCTTATATGCAGTATTTTATTCATGACCCTGTATGGGTACAACTGATTGATTATTGCTGTTGCATTTGCTTGAGTTAAATACAAATGCTGACATTGTTGTAATGCACAGAATCCCCAATAAGTGCTCGCTCACCTTTGATAGAACAATAGCAGGAATGCACTCCGTTCGTTAAAAACAGCTATGTATTGCCCATGACAGAAGAACAACAACAATAGATACATCCAAACAAATAGGCGTTGTACCCAAATGCAAGTCCATATAAATGAACACTAGTTGTAAGACATCCAATTAATTCGCTTAGTGCCAAACTGTTGTACAATCCATAAAAAGTGGTAAATGTGAATGAGTTCACTTAAGACCAAAGTGTTCAGAATCCATAAAATAAAAGAATGTAGGTTAAGCTCTTTCACCCGTTATTCGGGCTTCTTCAGAACACTGTGTGCCAAGAGTATATGCCTTAAACATTTTGGCGCCAAAAAATGTTTCGAAAATTTAAAGGGACATTGCCCTGTAAATAAATTATCCTGAAGTTTACTCCCCTGCAAAAATTCACCTTGTCGGCAGAAATATTCAAAAAAACATTCACCATATATTCAAGAAAGTATACAAATCTCAATAACCATCAAAACTGCGACCTTTTTGCTAACTTCACGTAACAATAGTCTGTCAGTTGTTGATTATAATAGCTGTAATTGTATAAGCTGCTGATGATATAACTGTGCATTTAGATATACATCTGAAATAATACATATATCCGAAATACATTAATGGATTTTTTTACTAATGTATTGAAAAACTAAATAATTTAAACTACCGCGCTTTTAAATATGCGCTAAATTATTAATGTTGTATGTACTGTCAAACACCCTCTTCTACTTCCCCTGTACCTATCTAGAAATAATGATTGATGGGTGGATAGTAACTCTTAATCTACTCACAGTTTATGAAAATATTAAAATCTAAAAATATAAAAAGGTATATAAATATTAAATAGGTGGATGCTTGCTCTGAATATTCACACAATTTGAGAAAATATTACTGGTGACTAATGCCCATTTAATTGCGCCCCATAATAGAACATAAAAAGTAAAGAAAAAGAATAAGAAATGAACAATGCCTTCTGTCCCTAATTCTATATATGCGTAATATTCAGGGCATGTGAAGCGAACCAGATATAGACTTGTTGGTTTGTAATCATGCTTCGTCTTTGTCATATTAAATAATTAATATAGCTCCCAATTACTTAAAATATTGTATATATTAATATACAATATCAAATGAGAGCTGTTTGACAACTAACCTGAATTCAAACAAGGAACGAATATGAGCTAAACATGCACAAATCTCTTAATATTTGGGGTGACATCTTGTTCAACATTGTTGTATAAAATCCTATAGAAGGATAACTATCCTTCTAACTAAATATAATTATAAAAATCCCACTAACTTGAATACTATTTACATAAAATTGTTGTACATAGAATTTATTATACATAATTTTTTTTATGCCTTTATTACTATCTATGTTAAAATCAATAGTTACTTAATTAAAACTAATCACATCTGATGTTTAATTTTATTGAATATATTTAAAAATTAAACTGATTTATTTAATGTATTAAAATTGATTTTAATGAAATGCCATCATTTAATCCAGGGGTAGTGGTGGCATCCAAATAGATTTGCCACCATACCTCCCTGTATAATAAATGTGTTTTGATATCACCCCCTCTAGGGTCAACTTTAACAGTATCTATTATTGCAAATTTGAATCCTTAGTATGTCCCTTACTTTCTACATGTCTTGACAGTGCATTAGTTGAATCCTTCTTTCTAATTTTATAATTGTGTTCATAAATTCGTTTATTTAAACTCCTCTGTTTTTCCCACGTAGTAATAATGGCATTGATTACACGTCGCCAAATATACTATCATTTTAGAGTTACAATTACCCCTTGAACACTTTATTTTTGTTCTCATAATGTTTTGTAATTTGATTTCCTTATTATCATTAATGGAATTGCATTGATTACACCGTCCACATTTCTTAGTATAATCTTTTATTGTGGTATTATGCTTCCTGTCATGTTGTATATGTTTTTGCAGTAACATTTTAATGTTGCCCATTTTGTAGACTATTCCTGGTTTCATTCCCATAACTCCAGATAATATGGAGTCACCAGTTAAGTACCAATATTTAGTCAATAAATCAATAATATCTCTGGATACGGGACTGTACAGCATAATAAATGCGCTCTGATGGCTGGTCATGATATTATTCTTTTTGTTTTTACCACCATTGCTATTTAAATCTATGGAAGGTTCTCCTGATAATTGTTTTCCTAAACCTAATAAAGGTTTATACTTTTTTCCCCACTCATCTAAGATGTATTTAGTCACATTATCCACCATATCTATAGGATATCCCCTTTCTTTAAACATAGTTGTTATTGTGTTTAGTTCACAAACCAAAATATTGAAGTCCGAAGTCATTCTACAGGCCCGAATGTATTGACCCTTGTAGATATTATATTTAAGTTTAGTGGGATGAAAACTATTGTATTGCAAATAGTCATTTGAAAATGTATTTTTCCTATGTATTCTAGACTGTAATTTGCCTTCATGTTCATAAATGAATGTCTAAATAAGCTATACCAGTGGTGTTGTATGCGTAAGTGAATTTTAAAAATTCACTACTGCCATTGAGAAAAATCTATAAATTGTTCTAATTGTTCCAAACTAGAATTCCAAAGAATATAGATATCGTCTAGAAATCTTGACTAATATTCTATGTGATGAAAATGATTACTTGGAAAAAGTGTGCTAAGTTCCCAATCCAGCATGACCAGGTTGGCAAAGATGGGAGCGCAAGCTGCTCCCATTGCTACCCCCCTGGTCTGCTTGAAATGTTCCCCTTCATAATAAATGAAGTTGTTTTTCAGCACTATGTTCATACATTCAATGATCAAATTGATTTCATCCCAATCTAGTTCTGAAAATCTTCTTTTACTATTGGTAAAAGCCTACATTCCTTTCTCTTTGGGTATGCATGAAAATAGATCAATGACATCTATTGTAACAAATAACCATCCCTTGTTCCATATAGATATACCTTCAAAAATTCCCACGAATCCTTCACCATGTGTGATATTTTGTCGTGTATATATGTTTGTCTCACATCTATATATTTACCTACAGGGAATGTTTTTTTCACTTCCAGAGGTGATTAGCCTGAAAGGAGGATCATTGATGGATTAATGAATTTTGGGTATTCCAACCAACGTGGCTAATCTTGGATACTTAACAGTCAAAAATTTGTGTAATTCAGTATTTATCCTTCCATCTATAAGAAATTCCTCCAAATATGAATCTATTCACTGATATGCTATATTGATTTCATTGGTAGAAATCGATTCATAATTGCTGGTGTCATGTAATAAATCATACATTTTCTTATGGTATTCATGGGTCTCAAAAATAACAATCCCCCCTCCTTTGTCTGGTTTCATGACCCTTATACTAGAATCCATTTGTAATTCCTTTAATGTGCCTATTTCTCCTGTGGTGAGATTACTATAACCTTTATGAGGGTGTGCCTTATATAAATTGTACAACTCCCTGGTCATTATTTTTTCATACGTTTCAACAACAGGATAACCAATAGGTACAAATGAACTTTTGACAATCAAATCAGTATTGTTTTTTTCTAATATATTTTCTTGCTGTTGATTTTTATTAGAACCTTTTTCATGAAACATTATAGCTAAATTCATCTTTCTCGTGTATTTTTTCAATTCACATATACTGTCTACCAAATCAAACCTTGGTGTGGGGATAAATTTCATACCCTTAGCCAGGATATTAAAATGTCCTTCATGAATTTCTAATTTAGAATAATTGTAAATATTAAATGCATTAAAACTATACAAATAGTCTCCGGTTTTACTTATTTGACTATTTATTGTTTGACTTTTAAGTTGTCTCTGCTTACCATCTCCCGTTGTATTTGTTGTCGTAAGTCTCCCTTTCTCTCATAAAATTTTTCCTGTGGGGCTGCCCCTGTGTCCCTTGTTCCCTCCAAAAATTGGGGTTATTAGGAATCTATTCTCTATCTATAAACCCTTCCTGATGGTCTTCTGTCCGATGATGCTGGTATATATTACCACTATTTTTGTCTCTATACCATGTGTATACTGTCCCATTCTTATATTAATTTACATCCCTAAGTATTTTTTTATACTTTGTTTTGCATAAATTTTGCATCCACCTATCAGCTGTATCAAATTGCTTTCTATATAACCTTTCCCATTCGGTAAATAATAGGTCTTTGGTTATTAAATCATTCAAATTTTCAGTTTCATGAATTAACTTACTTAATTTTTCATCATTATATTTTAACAAGAGTTGCATAAACTTAAAACCACATTCGTCAAAAAATGCATTCAATTCCTCCTTGACATTAGTGGTCATATTAATACCCATGGGTACCTTGAAAAATCTCAACCCTTTTGGTACCATCTTCATCTCTATACATTTCTTAATATATGCATTACCTGTTTTAACTCCATTTATATTTTTTAGTAATTTTCCCATGGAGTAAATTATCATCCTATAGATATGATGGATAATGTGACTAAATACATCTTAGATGAGTGGGGGAAAAAGTATAAACCTTTATTAGGTTTAGGAAAACAAATATCAGGAGAACCTTCCATAGATTTAAATAGCAATGATGGTAAAAACAAAAAGAATAATATCACGACCAGCCATCAGAGAGCATTTATTATGCTGTACAGTCCCGTATCCAGAGATATTATTGATTTATTGACTAAATATTGGTACTTAATAACTGGTGACTCCATATTATCTGAAGTTATGGGAATGAAACCAGGAATAGTCTACAAAATGGGCAACAACATTAAAATGTTACTGCAAAAACATATACAACATGACAGGAAGCATAATACCACAATAAAAGATTATACTAAGAAATGTGGACGGTGTAATCAATGCAATTACATTAATGATAATAAGGAAATCAAATTACAAAACATTATGAGAACAAAAAGAGTGTTCAAGGGGTAATTGTAACTCTAAAATGATAGTATATTTGGCTACGTGTAATCAATGCCATTGTTACTACGTGGGAAAAACAGAGATTCGTTTAAATAAATGAATTTATGAACACAATTATAAAATTAGAAAGAAGGATTCAACTAATGCACTGTCAAGACCTGTAGAAAGTAAGGGACATACTAAAGGATTCAAATTTGCAATAATAGATACTGTTAAAGTTGACCCTAGAGGGGGTGATATCAAAACACATTTATTATATAGGGAGGTATGGTGGCAAATCTATTTGGACGCCACCACTACCCCTGGATTAAATGATAGCATTTCATTAAAATCAATTTTAATACATTAAATAAATCAGTTTAATTTTTTAAATATATTCAATAAAATTAAACCTCAGATGTGATTAGTTTTAATTAAGTAACTATTGATTTTAACATAGATAGTAATAAAGGCATAAAAAAATTATGTATAATAAATTCTATGTACAACAATTTTATGTAAATAGTATTCAAGTTAGTGGGATTTTTATAATTATATTTAGTTAGATATAGATTTAAAATTATATTTTATACAACAATGTTGAACAAGATGTCACCCCAAATATTAAGAGATTTGTGCATGTTTAGCTCATATTCGTTCCTTGTTTGAATTCAGGTTAGTTGTCAAACAGCTCTCATTTGATATTGTATATTAATATATACAATATTTTTAAGTAATTGGGAGCTATATTAATTTATTTAATATGACAAGGACGAAGCATGATTACAAACCAACAAGTCTATATCTGGTTTGCTTCACATGCCCTGAATATTACACATATATAGAATTAGGGACAGAAGGGGATTGTTCATTTCTTCTTTTTCTTTACTTTTTATGTTCTATTATGGGGCGCAATTAAATAGGCATTAGTCACCAGTAATATTTTCTCAAATTGTGTGAATATTCAGAGCAAGCATCCACCTATTTAATATTTATATCTTTTTATATTTTTATATTTTAATATTTTCATAAACTGTGAGTAGATTAAGAGTTACTATCCACCCATCAATCATTATTTCTAGATAGGTACAGGGGAAGTAGAAGAGGGTGTTTGACAGTACATACAACATTAATAATTTAGCGCGTATTTAAAAGCGCAGTAGTTTAAATTATTTAGTTTTTCAATACATTAGTAAAAAAATCCATTAATGTATTTTGGATATATGTATTTCAGATATATATCTAATGCACAGTTATATCAGCAGCTTATACAATTACAGTTATTATAATCAACAACTGACAGACTATTGTTATGTGAAATTAGCAAAAAGGTTTTATTTGCATCATTGATGGTACAAAATGCAAGTTGAGTGTTCATTGTGTAACATATGTTTCGCAGTTTTGATGGTTATTGAGATTTGTATACTTTCTTGAATATATGGTGAATGTTTTTTGAATATTTCTGCCGACAAGGTGAATTTTTGCAGGGGAGTAAACTTCAGGATAATTTATTTACAGGGCAATGTCCCTTTAAATTTTCGAAACATTTTTTGGCGCCAAAATGTTTATTTAAGGCATATACTCTTGGCACACAGTGTTCTGAAGAAGCCCGAATAACTGGTGAAAGCGCTTAACCTACATTCTTTTATTTTATGGATTCTGAACACTTTGGTCTTAAGTGAACTCCATTCACATTTACCACTTTTTATGGATTTTACAACAGTTTGGCACTAAGCGAATTAGTTGGATGTCTTACAACTAGTGTTCATTTATATGGACTTGCGTTTGGGTACAACGCCTATTTGTTTGGATGTATCTATCGTTGTTCTGTCATGGGCAATAAATAGCTGTTTTTAACGAACGGAGTGCATTCCTGCTATTGTTCTATCAAAGGTGAGCGAGCACTTATTGGGGATTCCGTGCATTACAACAATTAGTAGTACTTCACAAATGCTGACATGTCAGTTGACACTAAGTATTCAGCACACTTCACATTGGTTGTGTACACTTGCTCTTCCTTCATCTTAGCACTCCTGCTTAAAGTTTTCATTTTTTTTATTCTTCCTCTTGTGGGAATTCATTCATATTGTGAACTCTTTGATACTAAAAAATGAATGTAGGGGCTATTTTCTCCCTAGGTCTTCAGTTAAACAACCTGTCACTGGTCAAAAAAAAGTTGCCCCACCTTTGTGCCATAGAGAGGGCAATAAGACACTGATTAAATGTGTGATTAGTGGTTCAAAGCCATCCTGGGAGGAGGGTGATGATGGTCCCAGCTTTGGCTGATCAACCGTAGTAGGAGCAGGGATATGTGGGCTTTGTGAAACCAAGCCAGTGATAGCTGTCAGTAGGCCATGTGTGGGAAGGGACACATGCTATAAGGAGCGAGTAGGAACCCCCCCTTCAGCAGTGATTTCCAGTGCTCACGATTGTTACAGTGGGGGTGGCAAGGGCAGGTTAGGGCAACTGAAGAGGAAGAAGCCCAATGACTATATGCATGACCATGACTATTTAATATTGGCTGCCTCCCAACGGTGAAGGAAGATCAATTGATAGCAAGGTATGATGATCAGGCAGGAGGAGGAAAAAAATTGGACTTTTTCATGCTTATCTGAATCTTTTTTTCATATCATCCCACTGACTTTTAATCCCTACTCCAAAAATGTTTTGCAGGTAATTGCTGTAGTTATGGACTCTTTCACGGACATAGACATCTTCAAAGATCTTCAGGAAGCAATCAACAAAAGAAGAGTCTGTGTTTATATTCTTCTGGATCAAGCATGTGTTCCACAGTTTTTAAAAATGTGCAAAACTCTGGGAGTTGTTCTTGAGGAACAGAGGGTATGTTCATGTTTAAAATCTTTTTTGCATTTGACAGTAGCAAAGTTCAGTTTTAAAAAATGTTTTGTTCCTTCAGTGTTTTTATTTTGTGTTTCTAGCTGCTGGTATAGTTAACGACAAAGCCATTGAACTGTCGACCCCTTAACCCTGTAATTGGAAACTGAAATGGCAGACTGTAAACTTATATTTTGTTTTTGTGATGTTTTGGTCTAAACTATTAATTAGCTAGCAAGATGACAGACTATGCTTTTCATAGGTAGGTACTAGGCTATTGGCCCTAGGGCCTATATAAGCCTAGCCAAAGGTACCCTGGCTTTCGCCACCCAAGAAAATAATTTTCCTGTGCTACTGTCGAGCAGAGCCACAGAAGTGATCCCGGGGTGAATTTCCTGTCTCCCATCCAATCATCAAGATTTTTCTTGGAAGAGTGCTAATGAGGAGCTTTGTTTGATATAGATAGGTAGTTTGTTCCAGAGTATGGGAAGTCTGTGGGACAGGAATCTATCCCTCCAGCATGTTCTGTTTATTGTGGTGACAAGATTTGGGTCCCTAGAAGCGTGTAGCTCGTAGGGATTGGTATTTCTTTAAGTGGAGTATGTCTAAAAGCTCTGGGTTTGACATAGCTTTGTGTGTTAGGCAGAGATCGCCTCTGAGTAGGCGATATGCGACTGAGTGAAGCTGCAGTTTTTTGAGACTGTCTGCGTAGGGCATCTGTCTGAGGCCGGTAATCCTCTTTGTGATGTATTTCTGTGGCCTTTCCAGTTGTAGATGTCTTGTGAGGTACATACCAAAAGGGGTGTTGTACTCTATAATGGGTCAAATGAGTGACGAGTAGAGGGGAACAATGACCTCTTTTTATTTTTCCTGGATGAGAAACCTTTTGTGATGAGGTGTGCCACATAGAAGGATTTCCTGATTACTGTGGCAATGTGATTATCAAAGGAGAGACTACTGTCCACCTGTGTCCCAAGGTCTCTTATCACACTTTCGGTGTTTGTAGACTACCGCCTATGTGGTAGTTCATGGGTACAGAGTTTTTACCAAAATGGATGACTATGCACTATTTGGCATTGAGCTCGAGGCCATGGCTTTGACACAAGGCATCTCTCAGTTGAGGCCCTTTTGTATGATGTCCACATCTTTTGGAGTTTTGATTATGGCTCCTAGTTTGCAGTCATCTGCGAACTTC
The DNA here is from genome assembly GCF_019279795.1 of Protopterus annectens. Lineage (NCBI taxonomy): Eukaryota > Metazoa > Chordata > Ceratodontiformes > Protopteridae > Protopterus > Protopterus annectens. The sequence continues at coordinate 1,412,895,180 of NC_056746.1, read as the reverse complement.
ATTAGCCAAAGACCTTCTGTGTTGGCCTGTACTTCAGAGAAGTAGATGCCAAACAGGAGAGGACCCAGGACTGAACCCTGTGGTACTCCACTTGTCACTGGTCTGAAGTTGGATTTGGAGTCTGCTACTTTCACATTGTGGGTTCTGTCAGTGAGCCAGTTGGCAACCCATCTTGTGACATAGGGATTTATACCTAGTGTAGTGGGGACTGTCGAAAGCCTTGGCGAGATCTAGATAGGCTGTGTGAACCACCTTAACCTCATCTACGGCTTTGATGACTATCCGGTTTAGGAGACATGATCTGCCTTTTACAAACCCGAACTAGGTGGGGTCCTGAGTTTGGAGATTACCGATGTCATTGTTTAAGTTCCATGATTATACATTCCATAGCCTTGCAGACCAGGCTTGTTAGGCTAATGGGGTGGTAGTTTCCGGGGTCTGTGGTGGCTCCCCCTTTGTGGAGTGGGATAACTGTCACTGTGCGCTATTCAGTGAGCAAATAGCCTGAGGTGGGGCTATGATTGAACATGGTACTTAGGTGGGGTGCCAGTTCGTTCTGTAGTTAATGTAGAACACCGCCTAGGATATTGTCGGGTCCCATGGATGCTGTGTTATTGGCTTTGGATAGTGTGTTTTTTACCTGTGCAGCCGTGATTACAGGAACTTTGTATTCTTCTGGTATAGAGATGGGCCCTTTAGGGGATGACAGGGGGGTAAAGTTCTGCCAGGATGTTGGCAATATCAGATGGTTCTGTATATTTAGTGCCATTGTGCTGTAATTCAGAGCAGATCTGAGTGTTGCCATTGAGATGCTTGACCTAGCTATAGAATGCTTTACGGTTTGTCTTAGAGTCGGTGGTAATTTTGTTTTCATAACTAGCTTTGGAGGATTTTAGGAGGGATCTCTGCTTCTTACTGAGGCTGACCAGAGAGTTTCTCCAATCATGGGATTTTACTTTTGCAACTGTTTATTCTGTTGTAGTTTGTTTATGGCAGGGGACCACCAGATTGGCTTCCTTTTTTTGGAGGATAACATCTTGGTTCTGTTAGGGATTGCACAATCCATGCACTCGTCTAAGTGCTTATAAAGTGCATTTGTGTAGGATTCAGTAGTCATACTTCTATTGTCCGTCAGCATGGGTGTAGTGAAGTTTGCCACTTCTGTCTTAAGCGTGAAGTTTGCTTTGGAGAAATTTTTTACTGTTTCCCTAATGGTGGGGGAGGGATGTGGATGTCTAGGGTGATTAGCTTGTGGTCAGATTTGACCAACAAGGAATTGACCTCTGGTGTGGAAAACCGGTTGCCCATTTTGGTAATAACCAGGTCTAGGATATTGCTGCCCCTGGTGGGAGTGTGGATAAGTTGATCCATGGCATTGGAATTTATGAATTCCAGAAAACGTTGAGCACAAGAGTTTGTACAGGAGTAGTTTTCCCAGTTAATGTTAGGGTAGTTGAAATCCCCTGTTAGGGTGTTGGGTTGTACCATAATATTTTCCAGTGTATCAAGAAATGAGGAGTTGGGAGTCCTGGAGCATGGTGGGGGATCTGTAGCAAGCTACAATTTGGATTGCAGTCTTACCCAGAGTTAGTTGCATTTGGATAATCTCGGATGCATTATGCTGAGCAACTAGCCTGGAGCTGTGGATATCCTTCATGAATATGGACACGCCTCCGCCTTTAGTGTTTCAGTCCAGGTTAGGTGGCCGAAAGGTGTAGTATGAATTATAGCCTGGTAATGCAGGGGTACTCTCTGGAGCCTTGAACCAGGTCTCTGTCACTACACAGATGTCGATGTTCTCCATTTTAAGGAGTGCCTCGAGTGAGTGCATTTTGAGGTTTAGACTTCTAGCACTGAGTAGCAATACCCTCAGATTCTTCTTGCCTGTACCTGTTAGGGTACTTTTACAGCCGTCAAATTCTGTAGTCTGGAGCAGGTGGACCTCCTGGATCACTGCAGGCCATTTGCTCCCCATTCATCTTGGCATTATCACCCTGCATCATCCCATGGGGGTATACTTTTGTAGGGGATTTCCCTCATAACCACCTTATGGCTCACCATGAGATGCAGGAATTGAGCTACAGAGGCAGTCACTTTCGGGAAGGTTTATGCCCATTACCCCACCCCTCCCAAGTCAAAATGCTTCTGTTGGGCACATATTCATGAAGAATGAACCCTGCTTGCTATTTCCCTGCACAAATGCAGACCTTCAGAAGGAAATTTATTGTATTACGGTATCTCAGCAGAGTCGTAATTGCTTCCCTGATCCACCTGCTGCCTGACCTGTACTTTGATCAGTACTTCAGCTGGTTGGATTACTACTGTTCTCTTACCCCTCCGCCGCCGAGGTGGGCAGACTGCATTGGCTATTAATTCCCACCCATCCCAGCCAGCTGGTTCAGTACCCAAGTTACTAGGTTATCCCTTGTAATGTGAATTTGAAAGCAGGGGGTTTATTCCTCTGCACTGTAGAGTCTCTTCCTAATCCTGGTATTTAAATCCTTTGCTACTTATGCCCATACGTTGGCATGAAGTTCTATTACCATATGCTGCTTTACACATTTGATAAGTAAAGTTGCTCGAAGTTTCATTTAGTACCTTTACTATTGTCATCTGTCACTTCATATCAGCACTTCAGTGCAGTTAGTTTGAGAAAAAAAGGGTTTCTCTGCTCCACCCCACTAGCCTAAGAAAAGAAAAAGCAACTTGCTGGCAATGGCTCACCTTGGCCTGGAAAGGCAAATTGAGGTTTCCATAGATTATTCTAATAGTTTGAACACAAGTTCCCTAGTAAAGTCACATGCTGCAGCAATAAAACATTTTATCATTAATAGCCTGATGCTCAGTCGAGCTCTATTTTTCCCCCTAGAATGGTTACCCATTTTGTCCATTCTCAGGGTGCTGGTTTGAGGTAGAGACCTTTAGTTTTGTGGTCTGTTTGCATCTCTGAGAAATGTCAAATGATGGAGGACCCCCCCCCCCCCAGTCTGTCCATCCATTCAGCAGTGAAGGGATGTGTTTCCAGGACTGTCCTTTGGGGTTACTCTAATGCATTATTTCACCCCTCTACCCCACCAATTTCACATGGTATCGTTGCAAAAGATTATGTTTCACAAAGTAATTGTAGTTGCTCTATATAGACGAGAGAACTGTGATTCTGTCTGTACAGGTTTCAGATGGAACTTTGACTGTCTCCGAGGAAAAACCCATTTTATTATTAAAGCGCACCTGAACGTTTGTTACTTGGCTGCTTAACTTACATTAGGCAAGGACCAGGGATTTCTAAGGGGGTGGTGGATATTTTCTCTCCTGCTTTAGACCTTTTATCCAGAATATGTATCTGGGTAAATGGAACAGACTTTCAGTTTTGGCTTCATATCACAATATTGGTCAGTTACTAGTTTGTAAACCCCCCCCACTATTGGTCTTTAAGATGCATGTGGCTGCCATACTTAATTGTCATGTCTGGTAGAATTATCTTTACCTCGTCTTATTCCTTAAGGAAATCTTTTAGTTGTCCTCCCATCCAGGAGCCTGCTTCCCCATGGGCACTGTTTTATTTTATATTTTTTTCTTTCTGGAGAAAATGCTTTGGCTCTTCTCTTTGAACCGGCATAGTTGGCAGATTTTATTTTCATAACATGGGAAACTGTATTACTGTTGTGACTTCTGCCATAAGAATGTTTTGAATGATGTGCTTTGTGTGTTCACCCTTCATACCTCATTCACTGTAGTAAGGATGGGTTACTCCTTGGAGACTAAGGTTACTATCGAGTTTAACCTTTTTATTGGCATATTTATCTTTAGTACTGCACATTATCTATTCAAACCAGGGTGACTTCTTTGCTACATTTTGAAGTATGTCCACAGGCATCTTGGACAGTGAGAGCAGGATTAAAGACATTAGGATGGATGGATGAGCAGTTCCTCTTCTTAATAAGCATTGTTACCTTGTGGCTTAATCTAGTTGTAGTGCATTCACTTTAAAAGTATGGAAAGCATGTGTCAGGGTTGCCTAAAGCTTATTCCACAAATGTAGTGGCTATTTCAGCAGTCCACCCCTTTTTTTCATAGGGTGTCTTGCAGAGCCACTGGTCAGTCATTTACTGAACAGTTTAGTGCAACAGAAGCAGAAGTCTCGGGCATTAATTCGACCTTAGTAGGGGCAGCATTGGTAATGTGGATGCAGCTTATTTTCTGCACAAAGGAAGGGGGAAACTACCATTAAAAAGTCTTAGTAGGGATACAATTTGCAGCACCTTTTGGGTAACCCCAGTCATGGGCTGCATCACCTCCATCTTTGACTGCTGTACAGTGAGCAAACTGCCTAATTTCAGGGCACCTAAGAAGGCCAACATGTTTTATAGTGTGTCTAAAAATGTGGGCCTTGACAACACTGCTACAAACTGACTCCTACCCACTACTAGAAGAAAATGCCTGTGGCCCCTCTCCTACGGGCAGGGATTCAACAGCAATTGATCTACATGATCAAAATTAGTGTAACAGTTTAAACAGGGTTCACCAAAATTGCCAGATGCTTAGCAGGAAAGATTAGATGAAAGATGAAACAATTCTCCAATGTCTGCATTAAAGTCCGTAAGGGGCAGATAGGCTGCTCATAGCTCCCCACTCCCACTGGTGAACAAAGAAGCTTCCTCCTATCCAAACAAGGATATGGACAACACAGGAACTATGACAGCCCAGAGATCAGCAAAAAGAAGACTGGAGTATTCTAGTTCAGTAAAGGCGGGAAACGAGGATTTTTTTATTTTTTTTCATAGAAAAAACAGAAAATAGATACAGTGGTAACAGTAAATGCTTTAAATCGGCTAGCGCACTTGAGTGTGTAGCCTACCAGTTAATTTAAGCAAAAAACAAACTTTTGGCCGTTTTGGGCCATTTCCTAGCTCTTTCTAACCCCCTGCTATAAAGCCTGCTTTAGTGCGCTTTTGCACGCCTTTGCGCGAAGTTGCGCATAGCGCAGCATCGGTTAATCAAGTGTAAACTATTACTGGCTCCGCAAAGTCTGCTGTTCAGTTTTTCCTTTAGAACTGCTATCTAAACATTCTTTTCTCTATCTAAAAAGCCCAGCACTTGCTCCTAAAAACATTTTACATAAGTAAAGCACTTTCTTAACAAAAAAGAAAGCACTACATCCACCTAAAATCCCATTGAGTACCCATTCCCCTTATAGGTCCTTTCTGACTCTTGTTACAAAGCAATCCTTTACACTATTCTAGCATGTCGAAGGGTCAGTTGCTGGCGTCCTCTCCAGTTCAGCTGGTGAATCTGGGAATCTTGAGGCAATGTTACAACTGCCTCATGTACACAGACAACCCTCTCCTCCTCCCACTGCAACTACATAGCCAAACTGGAGGCTGAGCTCTTTCAACTCAGTGCTGGCAAAGCCAGTCAGGAGGTGAAGGTAACCACACACACACACACACCACAAACCCTGTCTCGCATAGACCTACCACAACTGCAAACCAAACACATAAACCCACAAAAACATACTCTGAAGCTCTAAATAAAAGTCTGCCAAAACAACAGAGGCCTCCAAAGCAGACATCCAAGCAACCACTACCTCAAAACATAACACATGCAACACACAATTCACAAAGTCAGTGTGCCAAACAGTCACAGCCCTTAAGGCCAAACAAACATGCCTGATACACTTGTAATAGGTGACTCTATAGTCAGACACACTGACGTCTCGCTCACCAGGCTGAACAAGGAGAGGGTTACAGTAAGCTGCCTGTCGGGCGCTAGAATCCGCCACATAACACAAGCACTCGAGTCACTCCCAAAGCAAGTACAAATATGACTCTGTCATTGTCCACGCTGGTGTGAACGACCTGAGACGTACCTCCCTGGACTACATGAAGAGACCTAGAGGAGCTCTCTTATGTAGCCCAGGCCGGTATGACCCTGACTTTGAGCAGCATCTTACCCTCACCAAGAATGATGCCACAGTACAAAGACAAAATGATCAGTTTTAACAATTGCCTTAATTACTGGTGTCATTCTAGGGGGATCCAATGTCTGTCTGCTTGGGATGACATGCTCGACAAGCCATGCTGCTTCGCAAGGGACGGCTTGCACCTGTCACCCCTGGGCTTCTGGATATTGTCTAAGGCTCTTGCCACCCCCATAGTGCCTTTTTTAGGCAAGGCTCAAAAGACAAACCCACCTCCCTAGATAACACAAGTGGAAAAAAACTAAGGGTAATGCTGCTCAACGCCAAAAGTCTAAACCTCAAGACGCACGCTCTCGAAGTCCTCCTCAGTATGGAGAACATCGATGTCTGTGCAGTGACAGAAACCTGGTTCAAGGCTCCCGAGAGCACCCCAGCACTACCAGGTTACACATCATATCATGCTTTTTGGCCCCAAAACTTGGACCGAACCACAAAAGGAGGGGGAGTATACATATTCATCAGATACCCAAACCTCCCAGGTTAGTGGCAATGCACGAAGCATCGGAGACCATCCATGTGCAACTAACCATAGGCAAAACTGCTCTACAGTTTGTAGCATGCTACAGACCACCCTCTCAAACTCAGGAACCCCACTCAGCCTTCCTAAAGACACTGGAGAATATGAATGTCTCTCCAAACACCATCATATTGGGAGACTTCAACTACCCAAACATAGACTGGGAGCATTACTCAAGCCCCAACACCCTAGCCCAAAGGTTCCTAGAATTCATAAACTCAAATGCTATGGAACAACTAGTCATGCTATGGAACAACTAGTCACCACTCCCACAAGAGGGGATAACATATTAGACCTGATCATCACAAACATGGGGACACAATGCTCCACACCCGGAAACCCCTCATTGGTGAGATCAGACCATAAATTAATCTCAATGGAAATCCACATCCCGCCCCCAGCACAGAAGACCACAGTGAAGAATTTCTCAAAAGCTGACTTCACACTTCTTAAGACTGAAGTGGTATCCTTCAAGGCCCCAGGGCCAGTGGAAACCACAGCCCACTCCGCTGAATCCTATATAAACGCATTCTATGGACACCTTCAAGAATGCATGGATCATGCAATCCCAAATAAAACCAAGACCCATTCCCCCAAAGGCAGGCGTCCTGTCTGGTGGACCCCAGCCATTAATAAGATATACAACAGAAGGAGGAAGCTACTACATGATGGAGCAAAATCCCTAAAAGGGAAGGCATCTCTGATCAGTACTAGCAAAAAACTACGATCACTCATAAAATCATCCAAGGCCAACTTTGAGAGAAGAATTGCACAAGACACTAAAGACAATCACAAGGCCTTCTTTAGTTATGTTAGAAACCTGGGTGGAAACTCCCAGATATGCTCAGAATTAGTCCAAAATGACAAAAAATACACTGAACCCACAGACCTTGCCAACATACTGGCAGACAGGTTCAGTGCAAATTCCCCCCCCCCCCCCCCCAAAAGGACAAATATCTATCCCAACAAAGTGTTGCCTCCCTGACATCTCAGATGGCCAGGTGAGAGCCGCCCTCTCCACAGCTAAAAACACAGCATCAATGGGACCACACTGTGTCCTGGGTTGCATGATACATGAACTCCAAGAAGAACTAAACTCGCACATAAGGCTGCTGTTTAATCTTAGCCTTACTACAGGATATGTACCCAAAGAATGGCATACAGCAACAGTGGTCCCACTCCACAAAGGAGGTGCCTCTACGGACCCTGGAAATTACCGCCTCATAAGCTTGACGAGCCTGGTCTGCAAAGCTATGGAGAGGATTATTATGGAACTCATAAAGACATTGGGGACCTACAGATATTGTATCCTACCCAATTCGGCTTTGTCAAGGGCAGATCCTGCCTCTTGAACCTGGTCGACTTTGAAATGGTCACTAAGGCCATTGATGAGGGTAAGGCAGTTCACACAGCCTACCTTGACCTTGCAAAAGCCTTTGACACAATACCCCACTCGGGCATCATAGACCAGCTCACCAGCTTAAATGTAAACCCCTATGTCATAAGATGGGTTGCAAACTGACTCAAGGACAGAACCCACAAGGTCAGAATTGCTGGAGCCATGTCCGACTCTAAACCAGTCACAAGTGGCATCCCACAGGGCTCTGTCCTGGGACCTCTCTTGTTCGGCATTTATTTTTCTGAGGTGCAAGCTAACATAGGAGGATTGTGGCTGACCAAGTTCGCAGATGACTGCAAACTGGGTGCCATAATTGATTCTCCAGCGGACACGAGCATCCTTCAAAAAAGGTCTCATAGAAACGGATAACTGGTGCTAGAGCCATGGCCTTAAACTAAACGCCAAAAAATGTATAGTCATACCCTTTGGGGAGAACAAAGTACCCACAAATTACCACATAGGTGGTAATCCATTAAGTACAGAATAAATAATCAGGGACCTAGGGACCCAAGTTGACAGTAACCTCTCATTTGACACTCACATTGCCAAAGTGGTTAGAAAGACCTTCTATATTGCCCACCTTATGAAAGGATTCACATCTAGATCAAGAGAGGTCATTGTGCCCCTTTACTCCTCCCTTATCAGGCCCATAATTGAGTACAATGCCCCATTTGGGATGTACCTTACCCGACACCTGCAGCAGTTAGAAAGACCCCAAAAGTACCTCACCAAGAGGATCAAGGGTCTCAAACATATGACATATGCTGCCCGATTAAAGAAACTCCAGCTCTATTCAGTCGCATACCGCCTACTCAGAGGCGATCTATGCCTGACGTACAAGGCCATGTCCAATCTGGAATTAATGGACATGCTCCACCTCAGAAAATCCAAATCCACCAGAGCCACGAGAGTGAGTGATTTGAACCTCAACACAGAAATAAATAGGACGTGCTGGAGGGACAGATTCATAACCCAGAGGCTCCCCTCACTCTGGAACAGAATACCAGTCCATGTTAGGCAGAGCCCCTCACTGACTCTCTTCAAGAGAAATCTTGACGAGTGGATGGGAGATCGTAGGTTTACCCCAGGGGTCATCTGTGTCACTGCTAGACAGAGGCGCAGTAAACTAAACCCTAAATGGGCACACTATCCTCATTCCAAGGGGTGGCAAAAGCCAAACACAATCTGGCTATGCTTATAAATGCCCTAGGGCAGATAGCCAAGTATGAACCTATGAAAGCAATGATGGTATACTTTAGGCCCAGCCTTTCCTAGAGTACGTTAACAAAGAAATGTCTCTTATTTTGCAGAAGTACTGCTTGGTCATGCCTCACATTTGAGTGAACTGGATTAAGTGATTCAGTGAAACTAAATTCATGCTTCCATTCCTGTGTATTTCAGAACTTCCAATGGCTATACTAGGGCCTACTTTACAAAAAGAGATGCAGCATTCATCATGACACCATCTAGAAAACCATACATACTAGTGACCCACCACCTCAAATGTCCTAAACCAGTTTTAGAATTCACAAACCATCTACACTTCTGTACAAATTCTATTTTTTCTGGAAGAGGATCCTGCAGATTTCGTAAGACTAAACCACTGAATTTAAATGTAACCCCAAAGATAATTCTGCAAATTATGTATATTGAGAATGCATGTAGGTATCTTTGAAAGTACTGCAACAGGAGACAAAAAAAATTGTTCCCAGACCATCAAAAAGCAACAGATTTTTATTCTAAGCCAGTTTGGGGAACTGCTAAAGTTCCACAGAACTGAACCAGTTGGACTTTAAGATAATGGTCACAGATCTTGTATGCCATCAAATCTGTGCCACTGTTCTAGTAAGGGAGGCACTTCTGCACAGTCCAACTTGCCAGTGACACAGGAAGTACAAGTTTCACTCCTAATTTTTAAGCTCTTCAGTATCATCCCTCCAACAGCCCTGAGAATGTGTTCTTTTGCATTTGTAGGAATTTCTCATTCAAATTGTGCTGTACCAGCATCTCTGGTAATGATCCCAACCTCTTTAGAATTGCATTATTTGTGAAGAACTTTGAGCAAAGAGAAGTGGTTTTTTTTTTTTTTGTGTAGAAGTTCGTGATTCATGCCTAAAAATTTCTTACAGAAGACTATCTAGGAAATTTTTGTAAACCCACTAGTGGGATTGCCAAATGCCACAGGAAGACGGTACCGTGATGCTCAATGCTTTGTCTTCATGTGTCCTCTAACTGCAAGATCATCATCAGGACACAATACTAATAGTAAAGGCAATTTTCTTCAGCATTGCAGTCAAGCTTGCACCAGCTGGCTAATGCATCTGATCAAAGTTGTTCAACTATCATGAGCCTGGATAAAGCCACCCGTATGGATAAATGCATGGATGATTTCTCATCACTATAAACTGCTGATCATCTGAGCAAATGTTCCACTTTGAGTGACATCTGCTGCTTGTGGCTTTTAGTTCTACAGGGAAGTACTAAATGCATTTTCAAAGAATGTTTTGACATTTTGTGAATTTCTATTTGCATTATGAAGCTGTGATTTCCTTCAGATTTTTTTCTCTACCATTTTGAAAAGATTTCTCCAATCTCTTAATCACTTTTAGATGTTCCTGAAAGAACTGAAGGGGTAGACAAGGTCAAAAGCTTTTCAGTTACTTGGCTAAAGAAAATTGAAAGGACAAAGTTAGTCCTTTAAACAATTGGCAGTGTTTCTAAACTGAGCTGAAAAATCAAAAACCCCAGAGGGAAAGACCCAACAAGAAGCGGTTTAAAATTGCTGCATTGAATAGAATAGCACTGTAGTATCCTGGAGTCGAGACGAGCAAGACCTCACATTTCTAATTGCTTTGATTCCTACTTGTAAATGAGTAAGAGAAAATTGTCCGGCGTTGAGTAAATGGAGAGGAAACTAGAGTAGCGATAATGGGACCCAGGCCCTCCAGAGCACCCCATATCTACGGGGACAGGTATGTAACATTGATGTTTTCAAGCAACATATCTGGAATGTTGGAGCCAGAAAAGGGAAATCCTCCAGCAAACATAATTGTGGTTTGCACTGGACGCGCTCAGTGGAGAACTGGCAAGTGGGATGACGAAGCAAAGGTCTCTAATTGCAAAGGCTGTGGTAAGTTGGGGCTGCTAATAGCAAGGTAGGTGGCAGAATAAAAGTGTAGTTTGAGAACTGTGGGGAAATATAAAACTGGGAGTCCATAGATAGATGGAAATGAGAGAAATTAGGGTGGAAATGAGAGAAATTAGGGTAGCAAAGACGAAAGGAGAAACTTTGTGCATCTCACAAAGGAATTTAATCAAAAAAGGAAGACTGGAGGAATAAGGAGTTGGGGTTAAGGATGTGTAGAGGCTAGCTGCAGGGAAACTGGTACGGGAAGGTCAAAGTGGGTAATGAAGAGAAGTCTAGCAGAAGGTACTTATATAGGGAAAGATGCCTTCAGCCTTCTGGGAAGTGTAAAAGAATGCACAGTAGGGCAAAACCTTGAGACTACAAATGCAGAAATGGGCTGTATCAGTGCCTACAGAAGGATAGCCCCAGGTGGTGCAGATGAGTGTGTGGGGGGGGGGATGGAAAGAGGGAAATGAGTGCTGATGGAGCTGAAGCTAAAGGGCAAGGCACAGGGGCAACATGGGATCCCACTATGTTCTTTAAAGATTGCTGAGGCTTTGGTAGAAACCATTTGAAATGTCTATTCCTTCAGGGCCGAAGACATGCAGGTTGTGGTTCTGATTCTACAAGGTATAACCAGGAATAGCCTAGGAATCTATATTTGGTTGCTTGACACTGCTAAGACTGTGGGGTCAGAGTTTAAGATTTATGCTGAAGAATGACCTACCTAAAACTCCAGGATGGACTCTCAGGAAATAATTTCAGTTGAGCCTACCCAGTTGTGTAAATTGGTCAACAGGGAGCTGACTGGCAGTTATGTGGCATTTGATAATTTAAGCAAAGCTTTGGGTCTGGCATACACTGCACATTTCTTACAAAGATGAGGGACATAAGGGTAGCAAGCAGTGTGTACCTGGTGTAGAAGGGATCTACAGATGTCCGGTTCAGAAAGTGTCAAGTCATCCATATGGATTTATCCAAGGTGTCTCAGTACTTGGGTCCATCCGTTTGCAAGCGACTCTTATCTTTATAAGGTGCTTTATACAGCTGCTAAACACCTCTACCACTAATTTGCCACTGTACAAGTTTAATTGGTTCTCAGCATATGATAAGATCGGAAGCCACAGATACTTTGATAGTTGTAGGTTTCCAGCCTGTGCTCTAGTCCAGCATTTAGATTTCCTAGTAACATAGCGGTTAACGTTCTAAAACAGTTATGCGCTCCAAGCTTGCTAAGTTTCTTCCATACCTCTGAACTGTACAGATTTTCACAATGTCAATATTTTTGCCTCAGTTTTGGTCTGTTCCTTAATTTTTGGTTTTACGTTACTACATAATGATTGAGTTTACTACCCTTCAGAAAAGGCATGCTAATGTAAAACTTGTTCTATCACTTTGATAAGAGCAATATTTAGTCTGTCCCTAATTTGGGCCCTTGCCCCCCCATTATTAATGGCTATATCCAAATTTCTTATAAGAGGTTGAGAGATGTGTCCTCATCTGAGGAGGAGAGCTTTCTGGAACAGCAACTTTATTCTGAGGTTAGAAGCCTTTATTTGTATTAAATGCCCTTGTATGATACTGAAATGTTCCAAACCTCTGAACTAAATTTCTACTTCCTCATGTGATACTGGAGAGCATCACTGTGTAGCCATGTGGAGAGCCAAATGGTTTCCTGCCATAGTTGGGAGCCATCTTGTACCTTTGGTGTGTAAGTTAAGTATTTGGAGCATTACCCAGTGCTATTGCATGGACTTGGAAGTATGTACATATCATTACCTACTGAGCAAGAACCTTTTACTCTAGAACAGTGCTGCAGAGTGGTTAGAAAGGTGGTACCAGCTTGATGAAATCTTCGGTATACACTGGGCTCAAACAAAATTTCAAAATCTACTGAAATTTTAAATAAGTGGTAATTTATTGCTGATTATAAAAAAAAGTCAACTTAACAGGATTTTTTGTAATAATTCCATCTTCCATCATTCATTAGTCATTGCCATCTAGATTATGTTGGCAGTAAATGCTTGTTTGTGTGTGTGAGGGGGGGGTTCCAAGTGTACACTGCTGTCAAAATGTCAGCACTGATTTTTATTACAAATGTAATTGTTAATATTTTAGTTCTGTTTTCTTATGGTACAATGGTCATGTGTATGCCTTCTTGCCTATATTGGGACTGAAAAAGAATGCATCATTGCCTTGTTAACCAACAAGTTGTATTTTTACCTTACATAAAATGTACTGCACTTGTCTTTAAACTAGTAAGATCCTCCAAGTCATCTTTATATTTTGTTTCTTAAGTACATGAGGGTTCGGACCATCACGGGAGGTGTTTATTGTACCAGATCAGGAACAAAGATTGTTGGGCAAGTTCATGAAAAATTTATGTTGGTTGATGGCCTCAGAACTGCTACAGGGTCCTATAGGTAAGATTCTATGTAGCTTTGAGCACCTTGTCTTTTAAACATCTTGTCCGATATTGCCATTAGCTATGTATGTATTTTTTTGTTTTACTTAGTGGCCTAAATGCCTATGCGAAAATCCGAGATTTTTCATTTCTATATGTTTTGGGAATGTATTTGCAATGGAGTAAAACAGATATTCACAAACTTGAGTGTCTCATATTTTTCCTTGTTTGTAACATATATACTGGAAAGTGTGGTTAGAAATGCAGTAAAAAGTTCTTGGATTGACTAATCTGCCCATCTCTGAATCTGGGCAGGAAGATGGGGCAACGGATATACAGGGGTTTTCTCCTCTGATTCTGACTCTGAAGAGAGCTCTGTTTCCAATTCTAACTCTGAAGAGAGCTCTGTTTCCAATTCTCCGTGGGGGGGGGGTCCAGAATGTCCCAGTGTTTTTAGTGCAAGAACAGTAGTCCTTCAGAATGTAATATGAGCTGTTACAGAACACACATTTCTAGAATCTTCATCTATTCCTCTAGTTTTGTCAGCTTTGGAGGATGTGTTATTGGCTGCATCAGCCAGCTGCACCTAAAAGTATGTATAAAGTTCCTCAGTCTTAAGTTTTCATTCACTGTGTTCCCAAACCGGACACAGCAGCTATAGCTTTAGTTAATCCTACTGCTGGTAAACATTTAAATTCCAATCCTGCTCTTTCTGATAAGGATGGGAAGATTATTGATAAATACAGGAAAAAGGGAAAAGTGCATTCTTCTGCAACTTTTCATAATTTTGAATTGTCAGGCTGATATATTTGTTTTGACTAATTGTGAAAATGAGGAATGTTTTGTATGCAATTTCTTGTGGGGAAAAGTCTGCTTTAATTTTTTTCTTTTGTACAAGTCACTGTCTCTCTCTCTCTCTCTCTAGAGAGAGAGAGAGAGAGATATTTAGTGGAATTTCTGCTGCAGAGGTTATAGTGCGGTGAAAGAGGCAAGCTGATCGAGGGAATCTCCAATGGCAAAAAAACAAAATCTGTCTAACAAAATGCAGAAGAAATGGTAACAGGATTTCAAAAAAGACTTCAGCCCCACCCCCACGTAATCAAGAATAGTCTGTCAGAATGATTTAAGGGACCTTGCCCCCCCCCCCCTTCCATGCTGGCAATCATTTTTCTCTTCCAGAAAGTCTGAATCTCCTTCCCTTTGGCAAAAGTAGATTCTGACAAATTGATACTGAAGATTATTCAGTAAGGCTGCAAAGGCAGTGGGAGAACATTCTTCCTTTCCAGGGGGTAATCCCTCAACCACCTGACCAGATCTGTCCATATGCTTTCCCAGGGAGTGCAGAACCAGTCCCTCCTTCCCAGGTGGGAAACGTTTTTTTTTTTTAAGCATGTTTTAATGCCAAACAAATTGCTTGGAGACAAGTTGTGATCTTTCTAAACATGCTTTTGATAGTGCCAGAGGTAAAAATATCACTTCACTATCTGTTGCGTTTTCATCCTCATTCAAGTTTCCTAGTAACACTGGATTTAAAAGATTTATATTGCATCCGTCTTCATCCAGACTGCAAACGCACAAAGCCAGAAGAAATGCCTGCATTTCATTATCCATTCTCTGCCTAACCCTTTGAACTGTCCACTGCACCAAAATTGTTCAGTGTGTAGCTCCAGATGTTCTTCTATTCATGTGTTGCAGTATTTATAACCTGAGGGAGTCTGCTGCCGGCTGACTCGTACATCTGACCAGTATACAAAAGCCTAACATTACTGTAGGGTATGTGTGATGTCGTACATAATTCAAGGTCCTACGTTTGTTATAAAATGATGTCTGTAAAATTATGTCTGGTATAAAGCAGACGTCAGCACATACCAGTCCACAGAACTTTTCTGCTATCAGTCTTCTCCAGTCGTTGCTCATCAGAGAAGTTGCAGATTCTGATCAGATAATTGCCCCCATTGTTTGTTGTTTTTTTTTTTTTTTTTTTACTGCTTTACTGTTTTTTCTTGAGGTTGCATGTCAGCTAGGAAGGGCAAGCCAAAGTGTGGAAGACAAATTCCACATAAAGCCCCCCCATGACCTTTGGCTTTTTTGTCTAGGCCCTGACCACAACCATACTTGCAAGGCCTTTGTCCCAAAGACCCTATGTAGCTGTTTAGCTTCCCTTAATTTAAACCTAGAAAACCAGCACTTAAGTGCCTAGCATGCAAATGTCAGGCCCTTCAGGCGAGCCACTAGCTAAGAAAGCCAAGAAATCTAGGCCTGACTTACCTGCTGCTCCTCCAATGTTGGACATCTCTCTTCAGGCCGATGTTGGCCCGGAGACCATTTTGGAGCCCATAGGTGCTCCCTCCATGGGTACTGGTTTGGAGGCCGTGAAGGATCCTACTCAGCATATCCTTGGGGGATACGCAGGCATCCATTTCAGACGTGGGGGAGGCCTGGCTCATTGCAACTGAAGTCCCACTTGGCTTTCCACAGATCATTGTTGAAGATGTTCCTTCTAATGCTGAGTGTAGGCTGATTTTGGGCCCCTCATCCTTCCACCACGTGGATGTTACACAAAAGAAAAAAAAGAAAACTAAACCTGCTTCCCCTGCCTCCCAAGAACAGTTTGTTGATTTGAAGAGCCCTTGCGAAAAAGCTTGCCAGTGACTTTATGACCCTGAGACAATCTCCAGGTTTCTCCCTCCCTTCTCCTTCCCTTTCGCCCTTTACTCCACACAAGATGATTTCTTTTACTCCACACAAGACTATTTCTGTGGAGCTTTCATCAGACAATGAAGATTCTTCTGGGGATGAGTCTTTGGCATATTCTGCCCAAATTTCATCCCCTTTGGGATGTGCTTCAAATGGTACTGATTCCCCTGGAGAGGAGATTTCATTTAGGAGATCATTGTTAAAATGAGGGAGTTCTTTAAATGAGATTGTTCTCGGGTGTCGGACATCCAAAAAGGTGGTATTGGATTCCCCTTCTGTCATACACCCTGTTCTGCCAGCTATCTCAGCAGCTTCTAAGTGCCCTGACTCTCTACCTCCTGTCCCTAAAAGGCCAGACACATTCTGTAAGGTTCCAGAGGACTCCAGGTTTCTGTTTAAATGTCCCTCTGCAGACCCTGCAAAAATTCCAGTGTCTGCTAACAAGGCCTCCAAGATGCTACCCTCTACTTCTCCTCTTCTCCCTTTAGACAAGGAGTAAAGTTGAGACACTGGGGAAGAAAGCTTATACTTCAGCAACACTGGCATTCGCAGCTGTTAATTACCAGGCCTATATGGCTAGTTCCTGGCCCTGTTCTCGGACTCTGGTAAGTTACTTTCAGATCTTCCAGACTCTCCTACAAAGGCTCTGTTCTCTTCCATTCTGAGCTCTTCTGCTCAAGTTACACACCATTCCATTGTGTAGCTATGATGCTTTGGAGGCATTAGCCAAAGCAACTGTTGGGTCAGTTCTCAAGAGGTACTCCTGGTTCAGACTTCTGCCTTTGCCAGATGACATTAAGGCAAAAAATCATGGATGCCCCCTGGGCAACCAGGCACTATTTGGTACGGTTGCTGCAGAGCTCTTAGTCGTTACAAGAAAAAGGCAGGGCTGCAACATCGTAAACACTTTTTTTTTTTTTGTCCCTGGCTTCAAGATTTCAGAGGAACTACCCTTCTAAGACCCCCTTTGTTGGGAAGCCTTCCAGACCCCAGTCTTCAAAGGGTAAAATATTCTAGGAATTAATTTTCTTCCAAATCTTCATATCCACTCCTGCTCAGAAGCAGCCCTTTCAGGTGAAGCCTGGCAGTCTGTGACTACCTGCCGCCTGGCAGCCAGATTCCTCTTTCCCTTCGCCATTCTGTCTGTCTCTCTGTCCGTCTGTCTCAACCCCCAAAGGAACAACTGCAACCCTTTCCCAAAGTCATTGCCAGTCTTCTCTGTCAGGGCACTATCCAGGAGGTGCCACCCTCTCAAATAGGGAAATGGCTCTACTCCAGGGTGTTCCTGGTCCCCAGGAAGGATGGTCCTTTGAGACTGATCCTAGACCTAAATATCTTTCTGAAGATTCCCTCCTTGCGCATGCTAACTCTGCCCACTCTTCTTCCCCTTATCCTTCCTCAGGCCTGTATGGTGTCTCTGGACATCAATGATTCTTATCTTCACATTTCTATTCATCCTTGGTTCAGGAAGTATCTTCACTGTGTTATTGCTTCCTTATATTTTCAATTTTCTGCCTTACCTTTTGGATTATCTATAGCCCCAAGGGTTTTCACAAAATACTTTGCTCTTGTCATAACCTTTTGCAGACTACATGGTATTCATATTTTCTCATACTTGGATGATCTCCAGGCTCTGGCGCCAGACACCTTTCAGGAGAAAGGTAGGGTCTAGGATTCACTATCCACTACCAAAAATTTACTCTGGTACCTTCCCAAGACCGTTTTCCTTGGATGCAGGATTCACACAGGTTGTTGGGCCACCCTACCACCAGGAAAAGGTCCCATCTCTCATCACCTACTTTCAGGTCTCTATTACCCCCCCCCCCCCTTCAATACCTGACTGCCAGGGAGTTTCTTCACCTCTTGGGCTTCATGGCATCCACTATTCCCATGCTACCACTAGCAAAGTTGCACATTAGGAAATGCCACTGATGCTTTGGGTACAGCACTCCCATCCACTGGAGTTTTGTGATGCCCCTTCTCCCCTGCTTGAAAAAGGAACTAAAACTGGTGGATTCAGCAGGTTTCCTGGAATCCAAGCTTACCCTTACAGCCACCTTTTCCCACTCCTGTATATGGATGGTTCAGACTTGGAATGGGGAGCAGCCCTGGCTTCATGGAAGATAAAAGATGTGTGGTTCCCCCTCCCAGAAGAGGGCACATATAAATATAAAGGAGATGAAAGCCTGATTTTTCATTCTACAAATCTTCAAACCCTTCTTCCAGGTGCCCTGTAGTAGTTTACAGACAATACCCCAGTCCTTTGGTATGTCAACAAACAGGGGGGTGGACCAAGTCTCATTACATTCCTTTCACTCAAAATGTGGCAAGACGTATTGAGCAGATCCATGACTTGGTCCCACAAATGGATGTTAAACAGGGATGTGTTTCTGGACATTGTCCATCAGTGGGGTACACCTCTGGTAGATCTGTCTCACCCATGAACAAACGACTTCCCAAGTTTTGTGCCAGAGTTCCCGATCCTCTGGCTTGGAAGGTGGATGCCCTGTCCTCTTGTAAGGGGATGTTTCTATATGCATTCTCCCTTCCACAACTCCAAAAGGTCCTGTTGAAGATTCAACAGGAGCAATCAAAAATCTTGTTGGTGACTCACTTTTCGCTATGACTGTGCTGGTTCCCCCTTCTGCATCTAGCCAAGGGTAATAGTCACAAATTACCCCACAGAGTGTACCTACTCGCACAGGGCAAGTGATCTTTGCTATTAACTAATCTGCATGGTTAAACCAAAATTGTCTGCCTCACAGGGCCTGATAAATAAGGTTTTTTGTCACACTGTAAAGCTTTTAGCTAGTTTCACTGTGTGAAAGGTATTAACGGGAAATTTTCTCTACTTGTTAAGCACCTGTTTGTTCTGATTTCCTGCAAAGGAGTGTATCATAACTGATTTGTTTGCAGTTAAAAGCATTCTGTAGAGTCTCCTTGCTCCTTTATCTGTTTAAAAACTTTCATTTTGTGGCTCACTGCTGTTCTTCTGCTGTAACATTTCTTTGTGTTTACTGTCTAAAATAGTGTAGGCTAGTAACTGTAGTATTGTCCCCCACCCTCACCTCTTGTTGGTGTCTTGTACTTGATGGCTTTGCAGTTGCCCTTTCTTACTGTAAAATTGATCTGGGACACTCCTCCCAGTCTAGTGTCATTAGCTCATTCTACCCAATACAGAGAGAACATTTGAGAAGGCCAACCCACTTAGTCTCCTAACCTTGAATTATCTTTTGCTTCTCCTCTCTCCCTTTCCTTTACAAAAAAAAAAAAACTTTGCTAGAATCTCCCTGTGTTCTGCTAAACTGTAACAAAAAAAAAATTACGCTTGTTTTCCTGCCTTTCCTGTAACTAGTCTAGTCCAGATGATTGCTGCATCCAGGACTATTTGTAAGCTCCTAAGCCCCTCTTCCCTTTATGTTGAGGGAAGCCTTCTAGCTTATCAGTGGGAGTGGTAAGCACTAGGTAACCTATCTAAGGAGTGGTTCTGGCCCAGAAATTGTAGTTTTTGGCCGTTTTTCCATCTCTCTCAACTTTCTGATTTAAAAGCCCACATTTGCACTAGTTTCCCCCCTTTCCTGTAACTAGTGTAGTTCAGACACAGATTCTTAGTTTTAGCACTTGAATTTGCTTATTCGTGCACAACACTTGCTATAAGCACTAAATGAGCTACAAGTTACTACAGCACTCAACTGTGCTCATTACCTAGAGGGAAACGGATGTTATTTAGTCCAATCTCATCTACATTCTTACCTGTGTGTTCTGAGCCGAATGTCTGCTCCGACCTGGCCATACTTTTTTAGCTCGAAGTCTTTCTATTGGCTGGGTTAAGATGGTATCTCATGCTGCACTGCTCTCTTTCCCCAGATCTCGTTTGCTGCTCGTGTAGCTCGGACGTGGTCTCTATCTTGGCTGTGGCTAAGTACCCTTTTTCTTTATCAGAGAAGTTTTTTCAAAAAAAGCTATTTTAATAGCTGTTGTGTGTGTTCTGGTCTGTATTGTGGAAAAGTTGTGTTTTTATTCTGTGGTAGCCCACTAACTGTTTCCAATGGGCTAGGCCCATTTCAGTTAGAGGACCTGGTCTGTCCCCTTGCTTTCCTTGTGTTCTAAAAGTTTCCTGGGACTAAAACGGTTTAAATTAGAGGAATTAGTCCCTCCGCCACTTTTGTGTTTGTGTCTGAGGATCGTTTAACTCGGAGCTCTTGTGGTATTCTATCTGTTGTAGGCTTTTTCCCGCCTTGTGACTGTTTGACCATTAGTTGATTTTTCCAGTGGTTAATTGTTGTTGGTTAACTATGTCCAAAGACACTAAGGAGCATAAGCCGTCGGGCTTCAAGAAATGCTGTAGGTGCAGTTATAAAATGTCCATTACCGATGGACACTCTGTCTGGGAGCTTGATCTCCAGGAATCATGCAGTTTCTGTCATGCCTTTAGTCCGCGAGTTCTTCAGGAAAGGAAGAATAAATTGATTTTGAAGGGACTTCTGAAACCCTCCTTCGAGGAGGACCTGGAGAGTGCTTCCAGCTCTAAGGCAAAATCCTCAAAAGCAAAAAAGCGATTTCCAGCTCCATCAGTCTCCTTGGAGCCAAAGGAGAAAATAGCAAAGTCTGCTTTGACATCCTATGCTCCATTGTCCTCTGGGCCACAGGAAGTGTCAGTTGTTATGGAACCTGCTTCGGCTCCAATCTTCTTGGAACCTGTTCGGAGCCGATCGCCTAGCATTAGGCCAGTATCCCCTCCTCGCAGGTCCCCTTCAGAGAGGAGGTCTCTATCTCCTTCTCTATCCTCCAAATCTTCCAGGACCTTATCAGATGTGAATGTCGATAGAGTGGTGCAGAGACTACTTCAGTCACCGGTACTGTCAAAATTGTTCTCTGCTCCGACCCAGTCAGCTCTGGAGCTGGTCCCTCAACCTGCTTTGATACTTCCTCCTCCTCAGCACATCTCAGCCTTTGGAGCCAGAGTGCTCTGCTCCGTGTGATGTCCCTAGGTTGGTTCCGACAGCCCCTCCTGGCTTATCAGTTCTGATGTCCGCTCCGACCCCGTCGGCGCCATCCGTGGGGTTCAGGACTCTTTGGTCGGACCTGAGGGAGAGGCTTCGGGACACCTCTCTGCTCCTAGTCTCCCTAGTCTCCCTCTCGGTGCTTCGACATGGGGAAGTCTGACTCCTGTCTTGGCTTCGGAGGCTGGTCATTCTTTGGACCCGGGAAGACCAGCCTTAAAGGCAATGCGGAGCGCACTGGCCAGGTCATCAGCGGCATCATACTGGTCGGCCATTCTGTCCCCTACTACACTGGTGCAGGTCTCAGATTGCCATCTATCTCTGGACAGCGGAGCCCCAAAGCCTCAGGGTACCCCCACGAGCGGTCCCCATATTTCTGAGGGCCCCTCAGTTTTTGCCTGAGGAGCCACCCAGAAAGAAGACTTGCAAGAGGAAGCACATAGATTCCCAGGACGAGTCTCTCACATCAGACCCCGACCTTGAGGAATCGGAGCGGAGGGGTCCCCTAAGTCATCCTCTGAGGGTGTTTCTTTGACATCCTAGAGATTTTGAAACAGAGGTGACTGGCCATCCAAAGCCCCCTCTGAGAAGGAGTCTTTCTTCCTGAAGGCCTTTGGTGCTCAGCCCTCCGCCTCCTGGGTATCTCCACCCTTCGAGCTTCTGGATTTGGTTTGTCAAAGGGTGTGGGAAACCCCTGACTCTGTGGAACCAGTCCCCAGGAGACCCAATAAGTTTTTGCCTGCTCCTGATAAGGAATTTCTGTCCAAGGGAGTCCCTGTGGATGCCATGGTGGTGGAAGCTGCCACCCAGAAGTAATTGGCTGAGACTTCTTCCACCGTCCCTCCTCCTAACAAGGAGTCTAGGACCATGGACTGGTACGGGAAGCATACCCTCTCTCCAGTGACCTTTACCTTATGGTCACTGAATTACTTATCACACTTTACACGGCTCTAGAGAGAGCTCCTCAAGGAGCTTGGAGATTCTCTCATGGGTAACGTTTCTGAGACGGTGGCCCAGACTGTCAACGCTCAAGATGTCTACTCAATTCCATTGCAAACTCCTCCATGAGGCTAATCTCCTACGTAGCCAAGGGAGTGAGTAGGGCAGCAAGTTCAGGAGTTGCTCTTAGGAGGCAGGCCTGGATGCGCCTTTGTCACTTCACGGAGGTCTTCAAGTCTTTATTCACTGACGCCCCTTTTGATGATTCCTCTTTGTTCGGAACCAAGATGAGACGCTCACTAGGTGTGAGCAGGAGGGAAAAACTCTGTCTGCCATAGGAGTCCATTTTTCCCTTCCCTCTAGGCCTTATCCCAAGACCCAGAGGGGTGGCAAAATGTGGATCGGAGGTTTTTCCCACTGCACAAGGTGAGCCCTCCTCCAGAGGCAGGGAGGGGGTGGTTATTCAGGGAGATGCCACCCTAGGGGCAGAGGAGGCCCCCGCAACTTGGAAGACCGTGATTCCTTTCATGGTTCTCCCTACCGCCGCTCCTGATGGGGAGGCCCGACTTGTGTTTCTAGAGCCAGTCAGGGGTCGAATCTCCTTATACCCGGAGGCCTGGCAAGATGTCACCCAGGACTAATGGGTTCTAGGAATAATTTCCGGAGGATATGTCATCCCCTTCTCGTCCAATCCCCCTCCAATCAAGAAACTCCCGGATGTTCCACCCCAGTCAAAGGGATTATGCAGTTTCAGAAGTTTCAAAGCTGCTAGAATAAGGAGCCATCCAACATGTCCCCTCAGACCAGATCAGATTAGGGAGTTACTCAAGATTCTTTTTGGTGCTGAAAAGGACAGGGGACCTGAGACCCATATTGGATCTCAGTCAATTGAACACCCATGTGCAAAAGTCCAAGTTCCGAATGGTCACACTGCAGTCTATTCTCCCAATGTTGGGAAAAGAAGTGTGAATGAACTCAATCGACCTCAAGGATGCTTACTACCACATAAAGATGGACAGGGCATCCAGAAGTCACCTACGCTTCCATCTGGGAGCCGGTCATTTTCAGTTTTTGAGCCCTGCCCTTTGGTGTCACCACAGCCCCCAGGGTGTTTACCAAATGCATGGCAGTGGTGATTGCTCACTTGAGACGTCGGGGATTCCAAGTGTTTCCGTATCTGGATGACTGGCTCCTTACAGCCACCACCAGGCATCTACTACTTCAGACCAGGGATGCTGCTATCAACCTATGTCAACAGTTGGGCATCACATTGAACTGAGAAAAATCTGTCTTGTTGCCCTCACAGCGTGTCACCTTTATAGGCGCCAAATTAAACACCATCCTCATGCGGGCGTTTCTACTACAGAAAAAAAACACGAGTCCTACAACAACAGGTTTACGCCTTGCTCCCTCTGAGAAGAGCGAAGACAAGATGGGTCCTCCAACTGTTGGGGACAATGGCTGCTATGATTATGTTAGTCCCTCTGGCAAGGTTACATATGAGGCTACTTCAGTGGCTACTCTTTGCCTAGTGGTCTCAGTCTTCCACTTTCTCACCCTATTCTACTCGCAGATAGGTGCAAACAGGATCTCAGTTGGTGTCTTCGCACCAACAACCTGAATGCGGGAAAGCCCTTCGTTCCTGTGCCCCTGGTTGCCATGGTGACCACGGATACAGCCCAGATTGGGGGGGGCATTATCTAGGCAGGACAGTCCAAGGCACATGGCAAGAGCACGACATGCAACTGCATATCAATGTCCTGGAGATGAGCTGTGCTACTAGCATTGCAAGCACTTCAGAGAGTTCTTCCTCTCGGGACTATTGCAATCCACTCGGACAATATGTCAGTGGTGTGGTATCTGAACAAGCAGGGAGGAACCAAGTCTTATCCCCTTTGCAGGGAGGCCATGCGAGTGTGGCAGTGGGCAGTGTCTTCCCAACATTTTCTGGTGGCAACGCACATTTCGGGGAAGTCTAATGTGATCACAGACAGGCTAAGCAAAGCTATTCTGATGTCTTACGAGTGGTCCCTGAACTGTCAAGTTGCGGAGCGGATCTTCTGCAGTTGGGGTCAGCCTTGCTGCAACCTTTTTGCCAGCCACCTCCATGCCAAATGCAGCAGCTACTTCACATTGATTCCCCCTCAGGGGGAGTCACCCAGGGATGCTCTAGTCCACGATTGGCCCTCCGGTCTACTATATGCCTTCCCTCTAGCCCCCTTGCTGTTAAAGGTTATTCATAAAGCGCAATCCTTGGGAAGCAAAATGATTCTGATTGCCCCACACTGGCCTCATCAAATTTGGTTCCCCCTTCTCCATCCCTGTCTCATGGACGCTCCTTGGATTCTGGACCCACAACCAGACTTACTGACATGTCAGGGCAGCTCCATCCCTCTCTTTGGACCCTCCGGTTGACAACCTGGCTACTCCACTTTCATTAGTTAGGCTTAATCAATTTTTGCCGGACGTGGTTCATATTTTATCTTCCTCTCAAGCCCTCGACCAGGAAGATTTATTACAGCAAATGGAAGAGGTTTTCAGTCTGGGCACATGCCAAAAAGATTGATCCTTACACGGCTCCAATTTCATCTGTATTGGAGTTCTTGTTTATGCTCTTTAATGGTTGCGGCCGCTGAACCCTGGTTGAAGTCCAATTGGCGGCAATTTCTACCTTTCATGTCGCAGACTAGCCTAATCTGGTGGCACACATAGACTCTGTAAGGCTTTCCTGAAGGGCACTTTACTTTGTCCTCCGGTATTGGAACCTGCTATGCCTTGGGACTTTTAACTTTGTTCTACCGAGTCTTGCTTCACCCCCTCTTTGAGCCTGCAGCCACTTTCAATTTAAAATTCTTAACTGGGAAGACTGTCTTTTTGGTAGTCATCATGTCAGCCAGACGTGTTTCGGAGCTTCAAGCTTTATCAATCAAACCCCCTTATTGGATTTTTCATAAGGTCAGGGTTTCTCTCAAAACCGAACCCCTCTTTTCTTCCTAAAGTAGCATCAGTCCGTAACCTTAACCAATCTATTGAATTGCCAGTGTTTTTTCTGCAGTTCTCAAACAAGGCAGAATTCAAATTTCATCAATTGGATGTGCACAGACAATTACATTTGTATTTGCACAGAACGAAAGACCTCAGAAATCTGATCCGTTTGTTTCATTTTCAGAAAACTGAATTGGGTCTCCTGTTTCCAAAGTCACATTGCCCAGGTGGATTTCCAGTTGTATTTCTTTCATTTATTCCTCGGGGAAAAGATTTACCGTTCTGGCTGAAGGTTCACTCTACTCGGTCTGTATCTACATCTACAGCTTTTCAGGCCAGATTGTCTGTCTATGGATGATATTTGTGCTGTGGCTACTTGGGCATCTCCTCACACCTTTGTTACTCATTACAAGTCAGATGTGGTATCTAGGGCAGGTCTTCCTTTGGTTCCACAGTGCTCAGGAGTATTTTCCACTGAGCCTCCCAGGATTTGGGTGCTGGGGACGCTGTCCCACGGGTAAGAATGTAGGCGAGATTGGACTACATAACATCAAGAAGTTATGTACTCACCATAATGTTCGATGTATGTAGTCCATCTCACCACATTCTTACTGTTCGGAGCCGAATGTCTGCTCCGACTCGGCCATACTCTTTAGCTCGAAGTCTTTCTATTGGTTGGGCTAAGATGGTATCCCATGCTGCACTGCTCTATCCCCAGATCCAGTTTGCTGCGAGTACCAGCACTCATTCTCCATGCATAACAGCACCTAAGGAAAGGAAGAACAAACAAGAATGTAGGGAGCTCTGAAACCAGACCTAACTTCCAGATCCTCCAGGACAGGGGAAGGAGGGGGGTTAAGTAAGAATTGTTTTTGTACATTCCTCACTTGCTTAGAGAAAACAGCTCACTTTCCTGACTTGTCTAGAGGAAAATAGTTTTTTATTCAGGCATGTCCAAGGTTCAGCTGTCCGTGTTCCCTCCTGTCTGAATCTGGGCATCTTGGGGCAATATAGCAAACAGACAACCCTCTCCTTCTACCACCCAACACTACAACCTGTGAGAAATGCACTTATCTAGCCAAACTGGAGGTAAAGTGCTCTCCAAACAAGACTGAACTTAAGAGAAGGTAAAAACTTGCACCACATTCCTCACATAGTCCCACTAAACCTACACCACCAAAATCCACACACAGAAATACAAAAACATTTGCGGAGGATCTCCATAATAATCTGCTCAAGCAACAGAAACCTCCAAAGCAGAAACGCAAGCAACCTGCACCCCCCCCCCCCAACACAACCCAAATGACACAATAATGTACCCAACACACTAGTCATAGGTGACTCTCTCGTCGGGCACACTGATGTTCCCACTCACCAGGCTCAGCAAGGAGAAGGTTACTGTTGGCTGGCTGTAACCCATAACCCATGCACTCAAGTCACTCCACAACAAGTACAACTATGACTGTTATTGTGCATGTTGGTGTAAATGACCTGAGATGTACCTCCCTAGACTGCATGAAGAGACATGGAAGAGCGCTCCGATCTTGTAGCCCAGGCAGGTATGACCCTAGCCCTGAGTAGCATCCTGCCATCGCCCAGAATGATACCGGAGTAAAAGGACAAAATGACCGACTTCAACAATTGGCTAAGTTTCTGGTGTCATTCTAAGGGGATCCACTATCTGTCTGCCTGGGGCGACATGGTCAACAGACCATGATGCTTTGCTAGAGATTGCCTGTACCTGTCCCCCTGGGATTCCGGATACTGGCTAAGGCTCTTGCCGCCCCTGTGGTGCCTTTTTTAGGCAAGGTTCAAAAGACAAATTCAGAAGTCTAAATTTCAAAATGCACTCCCTCAAGGCACTCCTTAAAATGGAGAACATAGATATCTGTGCAGTGACTGAGACCTGGTTCAAGGCCCCAGAGAGCACTCCCGTATTACCAGGCTATAACTCGTACCATACTTTTCGGCCATCTAACCTGGACTGGAACACCAAAGGTGGAGGTGTGTCCATATTCATTAAGGATATCCACACCTCCAGGCTAGTTGCTCAGCATAATGCATCCGAAGTTATCCATGTGCAACTAACTCTGGGAAAAACTGCAATCCAAATTGTAGCTTGCTACAGATCCCCCACAATGCTCCAGGATTCCCACTTCTCTTTTCTTGATATACTGGAAAATCTTAGGGTTCAACCAAACACCCTAATAATGGGTGATTTTCAACTACCCCACCATTAACTGGGAAAACTACTCGTGTACCAACTCCTTCACTCAACACTTTCTGGAATTCATAAATTCTAATGCCCTGGATCAACTTATCCACACCCTCACCAGGGGCAACAATATCCTAGACCTAGTCATTGCCAACATCTTCCACACCTGAAGTCAACTCCTCTGTCATGTCCGACCATATGCTAATCACCCTAGATATCCACATCCTGCCACCACCCACCATTAAGGAAACCACAGTAAAAAATTTCTCCAAAGCCAATTTCATTCTTCTTAAGACAGAAGTGGTGAACTTCATGACACCCATGAAGATGGACAATACAGATACGGATGCTGAATCCTACACAAATGCACTCTATAAGCACTTACACGAGTGCATGGATCGTGCTATCCCAAACAGAACCAAGACGCTATCCTCACAAAAAAAGGAAGCCAATCTGGTGGTTCCCTGGGGCCTAGGTGACTAAAACTCTACAACAGAAGGAAGACGCTATCCTCACAAAAAAGGAAGCCAATCTGGTGGTTCCCTGGGGCCTAGGTGACTAAACAAACTCTACAACAGAAGGAAGAAACTGTTGGAAGAGTAAAATCCTGTGAGTGAAGGAGCTCCCTGGTCAGCCCCAGTAAGAAGCTGAGATCCCTTATAAGATCCTCCAAAGCTAGCTATGAAAACAAAATCGCCACTGATTCTAGGGACAACCACAAAGCATTCTATAGTTATGTCAGGAATCTCGATGGCAACACCCAGATCTGGATATCTGCTCAGTTACAGCACAATGGCACGAAAATTACAGAACCAACTGATATTGCCAACATCCTGTCAGGTTCAGTGCTAACTTTACCCCCCCCCCCCCTCTCCCCCTACAGGGCCCATATCTATACAGGAAGAATGCAGGCTCCCTGTAATCACAACTACGCAGGTAAAAAATACACACTCTAAAGCCAAAAACACAGCATCCATGGGGACCGGACAACATCTAGGCTGTGTGTGTAAAAACTTCAGAACGAACTTGCTCCCCACCTAAGCACCATGTTCAGTCATAGCCTCATGTCAGGATATGTGCCCACTGAATGGCGCACAGCAGCAGTTATCCCACTACACATAGGGGGAGCCACTACTTGGGTAACTATCTCCCTATTTGCCTGATGAGCCTGATCTGTAAGGCCATGGGACGCATCATCATGGAACTCCTAAACAAAGACATTGGTAACCACCAAACTCTGGATCCCACCCAGTTCGGGTTTGTGAAAAGCTGATCATGCCTCCTGAATCAACTTCTTTTGAGGCAGTCACCAAATCCATATATGAGGGTAAGGTGGTTTACACAGCCTATCTTGACCTCGCCAAGGCTTTCGACACCATCCCCCATTCTGGAATTATAGCTAAACTCACTAAACTAGGTATAAATCCCTATGTCACAAGATGGGTTGCCAACTAGCTCACTGACAGAACACACACTGTAAAAGTTGGAAACTCCAAATCTGACTTCAAACCAGTGACAAGTGGAGTACCACAGGTTTCAGTCCTGGGACCTCTCCTGTTTGGTTGTCTATTTTTCTGAAGTACAGGCTGATACAGAAGGCCTTTGGCTAACGAGGAGCCATAGTAGAGTCCTCAACTGATGTGGACATCTTACAGAACGACCTCACTGAGACAGATGCCTGGTGTCAGAGCCATTACTTCATGCTCAATGCCAAAAAGTGCATAGTCATCCCCTTTGGTAAAAACTCTGTACCCAAAAACTACCACATAGGGCAGCAGTCTACTTAATACTGAGTGTGTGATGAGACCTTGGGACCCAGCAGGTGGACAGGAGTCCCTCCTTTGATGATCACATCGCCACAGTAGTCGGGAAATCCTTCTACGTGGCACACCTCCTCAAAAAAGGGTTCTCATCCAGGAAGAAAGAGGCCATTGTTCCCCTCTACTAGATGCATTAGATCCATTAATAGAGTACAACATCCCTTTTGGAATGTACCTCACAAGACATCTGCAGCAGCTGAAAAGGCCACAGAAGTTCCTCACAAAGGGGGATTACTGGCCTCAAACAGATGCCCTACACTGACTGTCTCAAACTCCAGCTTTACTCTGTAGCATATCGCCTACTCTGAGGAGATCTCTGCCTAACATATAAAGCTATGTCAAACCCAGAGCTGTTGGACATGCTACACCTAAAAAATCCCAATCCCTCTGAGCTACATGCTCTAGGGACCTAAACCTTGTCACCACAATAAACAGGACATGCTGGAGAGGTAGATTCCTATCCCAGAGGCATCCCATACTCTGGAACAAGCTACCAATCTATGTCAAGCAAAGATCCTCATTAGCACTCAAGAAAAATCTTGGAGTGGATGGGAAATACACCCTGGGCATCACTTCTGTGGCTCTGCTCGACAGGGGCACAGGAAAATAACTTTGAGTAGCGTAAGCCAGGGTACCTTGTTGGCTAGGCTTACTTAGGCCCTTGGGCCAATAGCTTCGTACCTACCTATGAACCTACAGATGTCAACCCTACAACTGACCCTGTGGGTAATAGAGTTTTGATTCCTTTCAGACATCTTTTCTCTGAAGACATGTTTAAAGTTCTGCAGGAGGCCAGAAAACCCAATACTAGGAAATCTTACATCTCCATATGGAAAAAGTTTTCATCTGTTATCTTTCTAATCTGCAACCACTGTTGGAAGATATTCCACTTGTTCTGCCCTACCTGTGTGAATTACTGGAGTGAATTGTCATACTCTTCAGTAAAAGCTCATCTTTATCTCAGCATGTCTACCTATGACTCCTCCCTTGGATTCCAGGCTACAGGTTAACTTTCCATAAAAAGCGTCCTACATATTAGACCACCAAGGAAACCGGTTCCTACTCCTTGGTATCTTAATTTTGTCCCAGAAAAAAATTACCCTGGCTCCTTTTTGAACCAGTGAGGAGGAGTTCTCTTCAGCACCGCACATGCAAAACGGTTCTTGTGGCCATTACCTCTGCTAGAAGGGTTTCTGAACTTCAGGCACTGATGTCTTCCCCTTCACTGTTTTCCACAAGGATAGGGTCTCCTTATGCACTAACCCCTCCTTTAAGCCCGAGGTGGTAAAGAGTCATCACTCAAGTAGTCCATTAATCTTCCTACCTTCTTCCCTTCTCCCCAGTCCTCTAGTGAAAGGCTCTTGCACACCTTAAATGTACATAGGCAACTTTGATATCTGAACAAAACCAAACCTATTAGGAAATGTGACGACATTTTTGTCAATCACCCAAGGGCCCTGGGCAGGCCCGTTTCCAAGCAGACTATTTGCACTTGGGTTTCCAAAATCATTTTCTTTTTGTGCGTCACATGGAAGACTCTTGCTTGGCCTGTTGGAGCACATTCCAGCAGAGCTGTGTCCTCCTGGTGCTTTTTTCAAGGGTCTAGACACCTACTCTGTATTAGAAGCAGCTACCTGGTCCTCTGTACACACCTTCACTAAACACTAAGTTAGATGGCATTTCCAGGTCCAGAGCAGGCTTTGCAAGGGATATTCTGTAGGGGCTTGTAGACTGTGCTATTGTCTCCCCCCCCCCCCCCCCCCAACTCTTCGTCTGCATGAACTTTGGCACTCTCCTTCATGTTATGAATACTGCAACATATGAGTAGAAGGACCTAGAATAGGTGTGTAAAATCTTACCATAATCATAGATGTCCTTCTCTAGTATATGTTGTAGTATTATTTCCCCCGGATGCTTGCCTGTATGCTGGTGGTGTGTTGCCTTACCCTGGTTCAGGCTGGTGCTCTTGCGGCATTCAGTTCTAAGGATTGGTATGTGTCAACGTCCACTTTATACCCAATATAATTTCATGACTGACTTAGGACCTGAACTATGTGCAGTGTCACACTTACCCTACAGTAGCATTAGGCTTTTGTATACTGGCTGGACCTACGAGTCAGCTGGCGGTGGACTCCATGTTATGAATATTGCAACATACAGAAGAGGAGGACATCTACAAGTATGGTAACATTTTATACAACTATCTTTATAGCTCATTGCAGGCTACAAAGTATCCATATTTAGACTCAGTCTTTTTCAAAGCATCATGAGTCTAGAGAACTCTTACTTAAACTGGGATTACAAGAGAACATACAAATTTTTTTTTGGACTCCTGGCGTGTCAACTAGACACCTGTTCAGACCTTTTCATCCACATGAAAGAAATGGATATCTCTATCAATTTTTAAGGTTTCCACTTAGACTTTCACTGTGAGGGGAATATCTCAGGATTTTGGGTCTCATGACATCCGACTTCATGATGATCTGAAAGTCTACTGTTATGGTAGTTTTACTTGCACAACTGTACCTTTTTTTTTTTCATGCAAGTGAAACTAGTTTGACATGACATGCTTGAGTCAGTGCAGAACAATTTGAGTTAAACACTACTAGGCATGCACAAATTAGATCTAGTCTAGTCCAGTTATGATTGCTTAAAAGTCTTGATTTGTTGATCCAAGCATAAGTGTTAAGAAATCTACACTTTCCTACAACTGTCTTCCTGAACTAACCTAATAATATCCATAGTAAGAGGAATCGCAGATCAGAATCTTCAGAAACATCCATGGAATTTCTAGCAGTCACTGGAGAAGTGTAGATAGTATGCCAAATTAGTGTTGCATTACTACTGACACTTAAACTCTGTTGCAGAAAACCCAATGCCCTGCAGTTAGTACTCCAGGCTGGGTGAATATTTCCCCCCTCCATTGGATGTCTGCTTGGTCCTAGTATATAATGGGCACACACTCCTGTCCTCTAGCTTGCTCTTGCACAGTATTAGCCACATAAAGAACCTCTTATTGTGTCAGTAGTCTTGTATGTTTAGTCTGCTACAGAGCTAATACAGATGAGTAACCCCATTGTGGAAAACCTTTTCTGTTTTGGTTGTACTGCATTAAACTGCGTTGTGTTGGGGGGGGGGGGGGGGCGGTTAAATGACCATTGTGTGGAATGTCTGCCAAAGAAAAAATGCAACAGATGTGCATCAAACAGACTGACCCCTTAAAATGATACCACAGTTTGACCAAAACGCACTGCCCATAATTTCAGCATCTGCCAGGGCTTTATTCACAAGATTCCTGGCAAAAGGGAGCATTCCAATCAAAACAACTTTGGAAAAGAGACTTGAGGTTTTTGCCCTTGCCACTGTTAACACAGTTCATCTCCAGTTGTTGACATCCCCTGCAGGAAAGTGCTCTAGTGAGAAGGAAAAAGACATGTTGGATGTGACTTTAACACTAGCATCATAATTTTGCTCAAAGGTGAGGGTTCCAGTCACCATGCTCCATTTTTCAGACTTGGATGAGGCCTCTGGTACTGTCCCTTTAGAAGCCACCATGTGTTCATTCTAAAACACACCACAATCAGGTTCAGATGCCCATGAAAGGTCATCTTCTCTGAAGGATGTTGTTATACTCTGTCAATGCTAGCTAGGAAAGATGTCTGGCAGAGAAGTTGGCTTGCACAACCATGGACTTGGATCTCCCAACTGGCAGCTTCAGTTAAGGGGAGCCCAAAAATACAAGCACAAGATGTCCACCTCACTCTGCTTCCCTGCAGGTGCATTGGTGGCATTGGATGTGCATTCCACCTCCCCAGGAACTAGTCTTTCTGACTCGGGGGGGGGGGGGGGGGGGGCTTACAGAATGGCCCTTTTTGCTTCTGGGGGGAGGGGCTTACAAGTTTTACAGAACTTGCTTCCAACTGTGTATATTAATTGGCTAAAGAGTTGAGAGAACCCTTCCTGGAGATTAACTGTGAATCCTCAGATAGTGAGGTAGATCTGGCACTTGCAGCCTAAATTCCTCCTGTCTTGAGGTATGTGGCAGAAATGGAAGACTCTAGGAATAGTGCACCTCCGATGGAGGAAATTCTTATTGTGGAACGGTATTTGTAAAATGAAGAAGCACTTTCAAATGAGAGGCCAAACATGACTCTTAAGGTTCAAAAATACTGTGGTGACCTCCAGGTCTTGCATACCTCTAACTTGTGACATTTCTTCCAGTCCTTGGATCTGTAGGGAATGCCTTCTACCTACCTCAGAGGAGCCAGACTCCCAAGCACTTGTCTTGTATCATTTGTTGGAAATGTATGATTTCCCAGACTGACTGTTGTCTAATGGAGACGTGTGGGTAAACTTCTAGAAGTCACCCAGATTGTAGGTCCGGTGCAAAACCTCCAACGAAATGTGGATGTGATGCTGTGGATACAGTATGTAGGGCAGCAGCCACATTGTCTTAATGAGACATTCCTGGGAGTGGCATCAACCCCTGCCAGAGGATGTCGAGGCACAGCTTCCAAACTAGCTTGAGAAGGAGTTGCTGTTTGGGACCCTACTGCAAAAGTTTTGAAGAAACTAGAGAGGAGCAACTGTGTGGTCTGTGAAACATATTTTTTTAATTCCTCCTTACTTTAGTTCTACCATTAAAACCTTGGTCGTGCTGTTGAAGGAAAGAATGTGTGCAAAAGGTAAAACTGTCCAGTGCAAACAGTCATGGAAGGAACATGCAAGGGAGAAGTTTGGGGGAGTTGTGGAGCTGTAACCCTCGGAGCAGCCATGATAGACTACAACAAGCTTCTCCTCATTCCCTTAAACCAAATCTCAACCCTTAAACCACCCCCACCCCTAGACTGGAGGGTAGATGGTCCAGTTCTTAAAAGCACCAAAACAAGGACACTACTTGAAGCTCATCCTGGTACCAGGAAAAATGGTCCTCTGACACCCATCTTGGACCTCTCCTGGTTTAGTCTTTAAAGCTTAGTGATGTCTGTGTTTCTCTAGTTAACCTTCTACTGATTCCTGTAGGTTCCTAATGTCTCTTCATACAAGTTATTGAAAAATTTCCTCTTGAAGGCTACATGGACAATACAATTGCACTGATACTTGGTCTCTTTCTAGTGCAGGTAGAGATCATATTCGTATAATAAATATCATATTGTTCATATAATAA